>NC_092859.1:40961074-41114211 GCF_032062135.1 Pyxicephalus adspersus
AAAAAAAATTATAACAACACAATTTTAGTGGAAAAAATAGTTTTTGTTAATTTTTGTTTGGTGTGCTAGCAAAGGTGGCATTAATAGCATTCTTGCAGGAATCTGAGGCATAAACCTGGCGTGTGCCCTGCATTGACAAACACAGATTTACTGTACAATTTAACCCCAAATACAATTCTATGTGTACACATGTCAAACAATCAAATTGAGTACAGTGGTCACCCGCAGTCATTCATCAATCCGCCAAAGTAGATGAATGATGTTCAGGAACAACCGCTATGCGTGTCAGTGAAGGAGGGCACAGTTGGTTTCTGCTAGCTCATCCTCCTCCTTCCTTCTCCAAAGAACAGAAAGAGCAGTTTGTGTACAGTGCTCATTCATTTATTTGTTACCATCTGTCTCTAGAAACCATCCCACCTGTGTACATAGCCTTAAGCTGTTGTAACCAGAACAGGTACCTCCTTTAGAACATTTCTATTCCTGTTTTGGAGGCATCTGTACAATTTTTGACTTCCCGGGGACCTCAGATAGAGACAATAGAGAGGCTGAAAATCATCAGCAAGGACATAACAATAAATACTTATTAGAGGTTTTTATACTACCAAATACAATCCAAAACTTACAAAAAAAAGTTTGGCTTTGTATACATTTTAGGTGGCACATCTCAAATGTTGTTATGTAATCATCAGATGGTCGCCTGGCACCATTATGTCCCTCAAGAGGTTGACAAGACTAAAGATCAGTGTGACTTCATAGTTATCCACCTACAATAATAAATGTCTACACATGGTGAATTTGAATACACTTTATTCACTGCCTGGTCAAGAAAGTCACACATTGTAATATTTCATTGTTCTGCCTTTAGCTATGGCACACAATCACCGTGGTAGCATTTTCATGAGTTGTATTTTTTTTTTGCTAGGTATTAATGATGTGAGAGTTGTACTGCTCTGTAAAGTCTTCTGCAGCATATCCCAAAGACTCTCGAAAGAATTAATAACTGAATTTGTGGTGGCCAATCAATGTGTAAAAATGATGCCTCATGCTCCCAGAACCACTCCACCATAATCTGAACACAATGAATCCTGCAATTTGGCAAAACCTTGGCGAAAAAATGGTCATTCGGTATGTATGTCTCATTTTGGGCACACAACCCTACCGATCCTAGAACTGACAAACTATGGCAACCCAAAATTATTAGCATCATAACACTGCCCTGATAGCTTGGGGACTTCTTGGGCAGTGAAGTTTTTTCCCAAATTGCTTAAAAAAGTATGCCATCCTTCCCTACCATCCTCCTGTCCTACATCTCACTCAATTTCTCTTTTTATTGTCTGGGTGCATTGAATGGGAAAATGTAATTGGCTGCTCTATAACAAGAAGAATTTTAACGATAATAAGATCTGTTGTTGATTTGACATCAATTTAAGAGTTTTGCCACCAAATATGTCAATGTTTTCTAGACTGTGGATTTATTGCAAACGAGACATGCTATGACTGCAATAAAACAAATGTACCTGCCTGTTCACAATATTCCCTGCATGTACAGCTAAGTGTACATTCTCAGCATACCTTGGTGCTGGTTATCTGGGGTCATAAGGTGAGAGGATGCCTTTCCAATCATACGTTAATAGTTCTGACTGCCATTTAGCTTGAATCAGTAGACAGAATTTACTTAAATATAGGCCATTACTCAAACTCTTTACCTCATTAACTCTTTACCCTTCCAAGAAACAACCCTAACAAGTTTTCTACTTCATATGAATTTTAGATTTAAAATGAAATACTTTTTATTGTTTTATGTGTAAGATACTATGCTGGAGCCACAGTTCTGTCATAAATCATTTCATTTCCAAATTACTTTAAAACAATGGAGATATGTTTTGCCGTTTATGATGTTGTTAGATCAGTGTGTATTTTTAGGTCACTGCAGGTTTTCACATTTTCCATAGTAAGTGTTTTGGCAGTGCCAATTAAAGGTTCAATCATGCCTATGCTTTTCACTCTGCATGGACCCCTGCTAGCTAAATCCCTACCACTATTTCCATCTATATTTTCTGAATTCAGGCAGGTAATGCTATTAATGCCACCTTTTGGACCACCAGACAGGTAAGTTTACTACCTCTTCCCTTACAGGGAACTTATCATTTTTCTGGAGATCTGATAGGGTCAAAACATTTACATGAATATCAGAAAATTATTTAATTCACTACTGTTTTTTAATGCCTGGCTAGAACTAAAATATACAGAGACCAGGTTAAATTCCAACAACCTGGTCATTAAGCAAATTGTTCGTTAAGCGAGGAGCATAGAAAAGAGTCAATCTGCAGACCTGTGGGCAACCAGCATGTGCCAATGACAGGTTCAATGACAGCCTGCAGACCCAGATTGCGGAAGATTGCTGAGAAGAATAAAGAGGAGATGCTGTGCGGCTGTACACTGTACAGTTCTTGTAGTCGCTGGGGAGCCAGTCATAAGTGCACACGGTCACCAAACAGGTAAGTCGTTAAATGAGGAATACCTGTATATATGGCTTACCTGTCGTTCTGTTAATGACAATGAAGCTGCAAGTTCTGCCTTCCTGCGTATTGTGATGTATCGGCTGTAGTGAAATTCCTTCTCCAGTTCAAGGCGTTGATGATCTGTGTATACAACGCGGTATTTGTCTTTTGTTCTAGTCTTGCCTAAAATTAAAAACAGGCAAAAGTCAGTCAGTGACACAGCAAAACAGCATTGGTAAAAACTCAAAATCGAAATACTGCATACTTATTTCAATTAGTGAGTTAGAGCATTCTGAAGACACTGGCAATCAGAAGTAAAGCTGAACTCCAGGCAGAAAAAAAGAGATGTAAAGTATCAAATTTGACTTTGCATTGATCTTTAATTATTAGGAGAGCAAAAGCAGCATAAAGAGACAGACAGTTGCATTACTTAAAGTGGAACTATAGGTCCTCTTTGAAAATTTGCCTGTTTACTTTAAAAGATGCTGGCATATTGCACAACTGAATGAACTTCCGCATACATGCTCCGAAGTTACATCATCTCATTCAGGCCAAACAAGATAGCCAAAGATCACGAAAAACAGTATAGAATATATATAATTTATTATATATTTATACCTACTCAAATAGTTTGGTTTAAGGGGGGATTTAGTATAAATGTATATTTTATCTTTAGAATATCAGCAGATGTACCGAAAATCTTAATGGAGCCACAGAGTTCCTATGTTTTCAAAAACAATCAATAAACAAGCTATGTTTGTCTCTCAATCAAACAAATAAATGTTATGTTATAGCTTTGTAACCAAACAGATCTGTATTACAGCCAATATAACATTTACAGGTATATAACAGGATAAACTATATTTAAGTTTGACAAGTTTAACTTCTTTGAGTTATATTTCCCTATGGTTGTATAGTACAGGTACAGAGATACTATTTGGCTACATTATAAATGTGCTATATAATTTAACCTTGTGAAAGTTGCACTATGTTCTGCATTTCATTATTTGTATAAATATAAAATTAAACCCCAAAAAAAGTCTCAAGAATTTAGAATAAAGTAACCGCAGATGTATAATCCATGCAAATTTACTGGGCATCATTTAAAGTTCATTTTCAATACTCCATTGTATGTAATAATGTCAGAAAAACCATTTTCCTGGGGTGTCACATGGCACAATTTTCCATACTGATCTCTCTCATGCTATAAATTAAACCCTTTCTAGCATTTACTAATGATTTACTGTTTCTTCTTTGCTAATTTACTACTTAAACTGTTAGGCACCCTAATCATGAGCTAGTCGCCTTACGATGCTCATTTTTTCTTTGACTTTCTGACAACAGCTTTGATTTGCCAAGTTCCATTTTAGTTAAACCCCATGCAGATGTCAGATGACTGTCATTGGAAACAATCTTTCGTGATCATTATGAATGAGTGCTGCACACACGGCACTGTGGTGTTCTTCTTACATTTGAATAGTATGGGTATTGTATTAAAATAAATGCTGTCTTTTTCCCTGTTAGGTAGGTTAAGCCCGACAGATCATATTAACCAAGAATCATCTGACGTGTGTACAATGTCTTAGTATAAAGACTGGGGGAGGTCACAGAGTTGGTTTATTGTGAGGATCAGGTTTACAAGAAGGTTTCCTATGGGGGTTGGAATTAGGTCACTGGGATGCTTGGGGTTTAAAATGTTCTAGGTGCTGAAAATGTGTCAAAAAATTACCCTTGCTGAGCTCTCTGAAGGCTAATGTATTATTGACCTGACCTGAGCCTATATACATGTATTTCATCCTGACATCATAATAATGGTTCAGTAATTCATGTCACAACATCTTGACACATGTGTCGATCAATAAAGTACCAAAGTAGTTAACTATCTGTTGACACTATTTGGCAAGCTTGGATTTTCACACTGATAAGTGAAAGGTAAAGGGGTTAATTGTTGCCCTATAAAATCAAAGGAACGTGCTGTAACGTTTGTCTAGCACTTAATGATCGATTTTTCCTTTCTTTACCAACCTATATTGTCATTTAATGTTAGGTTATCCCATTTGATCCTGGAGTCTAGCTGTCTGCGGGGAGATCTAAAATAAATTATTATATTTCCACAAATCAATAATGTAAGATGAGCTGCTCAGTTTGTTTACATCGTGCTGGCTGAACCAGTATTACTTTACCTTCATTCACATAGCTCCCAAATGTCTCTCGTTAGGAGGAACTACCGCTAGTTTGGAACTAAATCCTTCTGTGCCTCTTTTCTTGTCATTTGTTTTACCTTTATGTCTAATGTATAGTATTCTGTAAATCAATACCTATTTAATTACTAAAAAAGATCAATTGCACAACATTTTCCTTCCTTTAAATTTGAAACCCATACACTTTAATTGTCAATAAAATGACTTGTGGAATTAACCAATCTATTTTTTATTGGTTCATGTAACTGGGGGAGGTATATTGATGTAAGGTTTGCCTACATACTTTTGTGCTAAATTTTCTCTTCTCAAAGTGTAGGTAAGTATGCATTCGCACTGTTGCATTGTTTCCATGCATTTGACTTTTCTTGTATATGGAACATAGTGTGTGCATTCTTGGCGAATTTATTTTTTCGAATTCTCCTAATCTCCACATAGCATAGTGACTAATTGTCGTGTAGTACAAAATAAGAACCAGGAGGACTATTCCCTTCTGCAATAATCTATCCTACCTGCTTGATCGCTCCAGGTTTCTTGCAAAAAAGCAGAGCTATGCATGCACACGTGACAACTTTGGTTTCCAGCATACCACCATTCCCATTTTCTCTGCTCATGCTGGGTATGAATGAACCGTTACGTGCCCACGCTGGAGTTACATCATCCTGGCTCAGCCAATAAAGATGGCCTAAGATCGCAAGGAAGAAGTGAAGAAAGAAGAAGATGGCGGCACCCTGTGAGAGAACACCATCGCAACGCAAACACATACACAATGGAGCATGTGGTAAACTACTGTGGGTTACTGCACATCTGAGATTAGCCAAAGGCTATCATTAAAACTGACTGCTCTTTTTGACTGATAACTGTTTCTGTCTTAAAGGCTAAATGAGAATAAAACTGTTAACTGACAAAATGTTTAGTTTTCTTTTATTTATTCCTGATATTAGATTTGATTTTTAGAATGTTTGTTGTCTACACTGACATCAGGCAACAAATACTAATTGATTTTGGCAAGCTTTCTTGGTGGGCAGGTGAGACTTTGACATTTAAGGCCTATTCATGTTATTGTGCTGCATAAGGCACCCTGTGTGTGATGACGCACTGCAGTACCAATTATTTTGGATGGCACCTCAATGCACCTGTTTTTCGGCACACATATTTACAGTAACTTAACTAAGGACTGATAAAATGCAATATATTACATTTTTCAAAATGTATTATTTTTCTTAAACAAGACCGAATGTCCTCCCATCAGTGTGAAACCTTTGATGTGTATTTCAGAAGCTGCTACTTTCATTTTCAATAGTGCTGTTATGTTCTGAGAAATAGGAAATCTGGCTGAGTAAAACAGTAATAATTCAATAATCAATATTTTATAAAGATGTTGCCTTGGCTTTTTTGTGTTTGTGTTTAATAGAAGAGAAAGGGACGGCACCTTTGAGTTATTTTCACATCAGTATCCATGTAAGCCATCTGTTTATTTATCAGCATTAATGAGCCACTTAATTTGCAGTCCTCTAATGTATAATGATTTATAACTATCCATGTGATAAGCACAGGTATTAATTTCCTATCCCAGCTGCAGACAGCTGGCTAATCATAGCAGGCTTTAATGCCTGGCCTATTATTGATTTCCACAGAAGCTGTGGAGTGAAGTCATATTCAGTGGCATTTTAACCCTGCTGCTAATTAATCTGTGACACAACACTGACAATAGGAGGTCCAGCAATATGTCACCAATATACAGGTAAAAGCACAGAAAAGTATTATAAATGCTTATTATCAGTGTTTTTTGTTTTTTCAAAAACAATTTTTGTTAACTTGCTTCTGAACTTCCAAACAAACTTCACTAGTCAACTTCCTTGTAAAGACCCTTCTTTTGCCACGGAATTGTCCTCTGCTCCTTCGGTAATGTCTGTGCTGGCCCAACTCAACCGCATCTCTTTAAAATAAAAACTAAGTCTGCATTGCCCACCTAACCCTGTTCCCTTGCAGAGGGTCTTTTTCTTCTTTCACTTTCCTGTAGAGGATTTCTGGCCATTCTGATCATCTAAGCCAGGATTAAATAACTCTTGAGCAGGTGCGCCAGATTTCCTTCATTCCTGGCATGTGCAAGGCAAGCCAGGATTGGCAGGTATCCTGGCAAAAAATGCTGATGCTGGGTATGAGCAGCTCAGATTTTTCCCAGATACTCAGGGGGGTCCGGTAGTAATGGGACATGGTCCAATCAAGTAATTCCAAAAGTGTAACTTTAGCTCTGCTTTAACTCCCTACATTACCTTTTATGTAGCTGCCAGAGGGTAAAGAGGGATTACTATTGAGCAGTGTTCCTCAACCTGGGTTCCTCCAGAGGTAGTAAAGGGTTCCTTCAGATGTGAGCAATTTGTACCTCTCAGGTCAGTTTAACAGATACCAATCATCCTGAGGGGAAGAAGTGAATGGCTGGGTTAAGCTTTCACAGGTGATCTATTCATCTCAAAGACAAGAAGGCCCAAGAGGTGTCTAGTGGCCTCTTTCTTGCTATAGCAGTGTTTCTCAATAAAGGTTTTGTGGAACCCTAGTGTTCCTCTAAAGGTTGCTATGGGTTCCTTGAGCAATTTGTGACTGCTATTTGTAAGTGTGACATTCTTCCCAATGACCAACAAGGTAAGAGGCATTCTTCCCACTGACCACCACACTAATATACTGTGAGCTGTGAATATAGTAATTATAGTGGGGGTTACCTAAAGAGCTGAAAATTATTTCAAGGGGTTCCCCCATTTAAAAGGCCAAGAAACACTGATATATACATATACACACAAACCATGCGTAAGATACTTTGAATGCACATGTAATCTAAAGAAGATCTGGTGATAGGACAAAGGGTAAAGGTTAAAGCACAAAGCAAAGCACATATCTACCTTTCCTTAATTTCCTCAATGCTCCATTGAGCAGTAAGGTAAATACCTGGTTCTTCCAGGATTTAAAAAGCTTTTGACTCTCTCCCCTTCATCGCATGTGATAGTACTGGTGCTTGACCAAATGCTGTCATATGGGGTAGGAAGATAGTGCTTGGCTTTTTGTTGACTCCATCTAGAGCTGATGACAGTTCTATGTCTATATGATATCAGTTCTTTGTACATGTTTATTTTCCTAAGCTATCCACTGCATATTAAAACTATATTCAGCTTTGTTAGAATTACACAGTTCTAGTTAAAAATGTATTTGTATTCTATGGTATAAAAAAAAAATATTTTACTGCATCTGATTAATTTACAGTATCTCCAGTATACTTTTTATCTACATATGATCAGAATGACTTTCATGAGCGTAGATAATAATTATGATTTATTTTTAAGTGTTCCTCTATATACAGAGCTATAAATAGAAACCTATAAAATTGTGGGCTTACATTGTTAACATTTACAGCTTAGACAAGGTAAGGGTGTGATTCATGTCTTTGTGTAGGCAAATTTGATTTCCCTTGTTTTACCAGCTTTTCCTTTCTCAAACATGGTTTGAGGATGGTTTCTAAGCTTACCTATCAACATTAGATTAGAAAAGTGTAAATCACTACAATATATTGCAAGGTTTCAGTTAAAAAGAATGCTACATTGTAAGTGCAGTAAGAAACAATGTAAAATATTCAACTTAACTAGTGCAGCACTTTTTATATAATCAATACAATAAAATTACATGAAAAATGTTCATCAATATTAAAAATAAGTGAATATATAAAATTCAAACTTTTACAAAATCCTATATAACACAGGCAGCACAATTGGCTCGGAGGCTAGCCTTGCCTTTGCAGTGTTAGGTCACAAATTCAAATCTCAGCCATGACACTATCTGGTGTTTGTGTGGGTTTCCTCTGGGCACTTCAGTTTTCCTCCCACATCTCAAAACCATGCAGTTAGGTTAATTGTCTTTCCTTCAAAATTGGTCTTAGACTTTGTTATTGCATATGACTATGGTATAGACCAGTGTTCAACAACTTTTTTTTTAACATGGGAGAACCCATTGAAAAAACTTTCAGGTCTTCAGGGAACCCCTGCTTTAATTACTATACTCACAGATTGCAGTACATTAGTGTTGTGGTCAGTAGGAAGAATGCCTCCTACATTATTCGCCAGTGGGAAGAATGTCCCCCTACAGATGGCCAAAAAGATTATTGGTATCCATTAAACTGACCTGAGACTCTCAAATTGCTAATTTCTCAAGGAACCCCTAGTAACCTCTGAAAGAACCCAAAGTTCCACAGAACCCTGGTTGAGAAATTTGTAATGCATTTTTAACTTTTTGGCCAAACTGGCCTTTAATCCCCCTAGCAGAATTCCTGAGTTTGACTCGGGGTGGAGTTTACCTGCAAAAAGGGTAATCCCAAGTCAAACTCGGGGTTGCTAAAAATTTTTTTTAAAAAAAGCACTTACCTTGTTCCGTTGGCATCCCCCCGCGTCCTGCTCGTCCCTGCAGGTCTTCAGGACATGTCTTCTTTCTTTGATCTTCAGCCGGTGACTGCAGAGACATTCTCTGGGGTTTCCTGGTGACGTCAGTGCAGGCGGGAGGAGTGGCGGGGAAATTAAAAAAATTTTTTTCGCATTCAAAACAAAATAGCTGCATTGAGTCCAATATAAAGAACTCTTGATATATATATAATATATATATATATATATATATATATATATATATATATATATATATAAAATTATATACATATATATATATATATATATATATATATATTATTCATGCTACTATACAGTTATATTACAGGTTTCACTATTTTTTTTATTTTTTTTATTTTTTTACAGATTTTTGTTTTGTTGTTTTGATTTTTTTTTATTTAAAGTTTAATAATAAATATTGGACATATTTCGGTGAGTTATGCCTAAGAATTATAGGTCTACAATGTAAAATAAATTTCCATGCAAATAAATGTAACGGTTTTTGCGTGCAAATACAGACAGAATTAGAACGCTAGGGACTGGATATGCTATAGGGATCCACCACATGTATTTATGGTTTTTGGCATTTCATTTACCACAATGGTAGAAGATTGTCAACCATACACGATCAGTGCCACATACAGAAGCAGCATTTTACAACCAAATAAGTGACCCTAAAAAAGGAAGTGGAAAGGACATGTCCTATAGTGGGTTTTGATCCTGGACCTGGTCACTTTCTCATGCAATCTTATTCTTTATTTTTACTGTACAAGGAAACCTTTTAAGTTTAAAATGCAGAATTGTGCCAAAGATCAAAGCTGCTTCAATGTGTTCCTCCGCCCAAGAACAGGACAAGACAAAGCCTGAGAACAATGAATATGTATCAGTACTTGTGTTTCTCTCCTCCCTCTTCCTGTACGGAAGCCTCTTAATGACATAGCTTTCACTGATTTACATCAGAATGAAAGGGCTTGTAAAATTTCAAATTCTCCAAAGAGATCTATGTATAGATTCTGTCATAACCTGACCCTTGTGGCCTGTAAATATTGAGTACCAGGTTTTTGTCCAATATTGACTGCAGGCTTTAAAGTGCATAAAGTGAAAACTGTGTTTTTCCATGGTGTGAACAGTTACAATTTACAGTACTATACTACTGCTAAGTGCTGAGTAATATAAATGTATATTTTTAACATAAATGCATGACATTATTAATACTGGAAAAAAATATGTATATACTTGGAGACTAACAACGTAATATATTTTAAATCACAATGCATTATGCATTAGCTAAAATGCATTAGCTAGCTTGACTTTCAGATCTGGATATATTAACTCTCAGAGACTAGATCGAGTACTGATGCTAAGCAGTGCATAAATGTCATAACAGAAGTCTATTCTCAAAGAGAACCTGCGCTTTCCAATAAAGGGTAAAGCAAGAGGTTCCCTTTAATGCCCCCTTCCCCAGAAGCAAATCCTTTTGCTTTACTGCCAGGAAAAAGATCACTAGTTGTAGGTAACTGGATTTCTATGTGACAGCACCCATTAGCCCAGCTTTGTCATGTGGAATAATTAACATGCTTCTCCATCCTCAGAGCTATATTCTGGCACAGTAGTGGTGGTGAAAGATGAGTGAGTAAATTCTGCTTTGGATTATATAAAACCTGTTGCTTTGCCTTGAATATTTGGAAAATATTGGTATGATAAGAACGGGCATTATTCAGATTTATTGTGCCTACACGATCTGGACTCCATCATTTGTGGAGGAAATTATTTAGCCAACCTTTTTATATATATATATATATAAAGTATATGTATGTAATCTGTAAAATACAAGTGTGGCTCAATTTTAGAGAAACTATGTTTTTTTTTCAAAGATTCAGTGAAATTAAGCGTCACACAATTTTTGCCTCTGTATGTTGTTTTAAAATTAATTTGCCAAATAATCCAGTTCCCTACAGCCAAGTAATAAAGAAAATAGCCAAAAACAGAATTAGATTGTTTGTTTTATATCTAAATGTACTCTGGTTTTAAAAAAAAATTCTAACATATCTTTCCTGTATTCTACAAAAATAATAAAAAAGGAGGTAACTGATAGCTATACCATTATGATTACACTTTAAATAATTTTCAGAAGGATATCCCTAACTTTATTAAAACCTAATTCAAATAAATTACTTTCTTCAATTGACTTGACTTCATATATACTGTGGCCTTTTTTATCTTGGGTTATCTCAAGAGAATGGAAAAAAAAAGTTTACAAGACCTTGTTCAACACTACAAAGCTAAAGGTAAAGTAACAACTCATAAAGACAATAGATATTTAGAGTTGAAAGGGTTAAACTAGTACTAAATGCTGCCCCGCCAGCCTTTGAACTGCAGATTACAAAACATGCTTATTTGGTTTTTCATGTGGAGTTACTTCCACTTTCCTTGGTGCAAAACAAGTTCTGCTATCCTCTTACCTCTGCTTCTAACCCCTGGCACTTGTCACAAGTTGTATTGAATAAATCTTGTAGTAGGATAGCTTAGGACCAGGGACTTGGCCCAGACTAAGTGGAAAGGTTTAAGGTTAAAATTGTAATATTATATTATTGTAATATTATTGTAACTTTTCTGATGCATCGGAGGTCTTTTTTATCCTGAGACATCCAAATGTCCCAATCTTTTCTTCATATGTCAATCCAGCATCACCTGGAGTTCATTCTCCTGCACAAAGTAGATTTTTTCCTCTAAAGAAAACTGGATGTCCATCCAACCTTATGATGGTCCTACAAAAAGCATTGTATTTATTTATTGCCAACATATAATGCAGCACTTTACAACGCCACATGACTAACTGTGCCTCAAAGGAGCTCACAATCTAATGTCCTTACCATAGCCACATGTTATTAACATAGTCTAAGGTCAACTTTGAAGGGAAGGCAATTAACCTAACTGCATGTTTTTGGGATGTGGAAGGAAACCAGAGTTCACAGAGAAAACCCACACAAATAAAACATACAAACTCCTTGCAAATAGTGTCCTGGCCAAGATTTGAACCTGTGACCTAGCGCTGCAAAGGCCAGAGTGCTAACTACTGAGCCAAACAGGCTGAATAAGGCTTGCTAGGTCAGCAAGCACTTCTATTCTTGGCAACCAAACGCCAATATAATCACTTTCCAATATTTACTACAACAACCGCTGCAGCTATGTAGTTATAGTAAATGCCAGGAAGCTCCTGGTTTTTGGGAACTGCCCCCCAGAACTTTACAGTTTAAAAAAAATCCAGCAAATGCATAATTAGGTTCCATCAAAGTTTGTGATCTTTATTCAGTGTTGTATAGTAATGATTCAGATAAAAGATCTTTGTTGGAACCAGTTCATCATCAAGTGTTGCATGGTAGTGATTCAGATAAAGCTACAATATCAGGGAGATATGGTTTTTCATTCACCTGGTCATGTACAAATCAATTAGTATACAGCTAATATTAGACTCTTCATCACATATATGTGTTGCCTATATACATATGGATCAGATGAGGAAGTTCCTAATACTTAATGGTTAACTACAAAATAGATTTATACTATGTATACATGCTGGATGATTGCCACCCAATATGAAAGTTTACAATACCAGATCTGTACAGAAATTCACCGACATCATTAGGAGATCCACCCTGTCACATCACTAAACATTTAAGAGGGGTTGACCACGGTCATAAGCTTTTGGGAAGGATACAAAAGGCTTCCTCTTGCTTACCTCCCTCCTGCATAGAACTAAGCAGTGTTGTGATAATGATAAAAAATGATAAAACTTTTTTTTCAGTACACAGCTTTGGTCTACATTTTACCCAAAAAATGTTTCCATTAAAGCTCATCTTCCATAGGAATGTATGGAAAATACATTGAAAATCTGCCTGATGTGTTTCCTATATGAACAGATATTTCTCTGGGGCAAAATATATGATTTTGATGATAAAGGAAAAAATTACAATTCATTGACAATTAGCCTCAATAATAAAATTACCTAAGGATAACCTCACTTTTAATCCTTGTATGACTAAAGATTCACCAGTTAACTAATGTTCACCAACCCAACAAATCCACTTGAAAGGACCCATTCATTAAAAAAAAATAATAAATAAACAGAACTTCCACTAAAAGAATTCATCATATGAATAAAGCATTATCTTGCTATTGAAATATTCTCTACTATAATTTGATTTCATCATTATTTTTAAAATTTTCAAGTTATTGGTATAAAAAGCCTGACCTAATCATTTTATGATAAAGAAAATGATGTATCTTCCAGTCTAAAATCAAGTTTTAGAAAGGTTATTCATTACTGAATACTCAAAAAACAAAACAAACACTAAACTACTACTATCTAACAGACTGGAATATTTATGTTTGTCAACACAATTTTATTATTTTCATTAAAAATCTGTTTATATTTATGAATCCTTAAATAGACATTGCAAAAATTGCTACCAATATAATTAAAATGCTTTACCTACAAATTGGAATGAGTTTAAAAATATAATATTGTTACTAATATTAGTACAATGTTTTAATAATAATCATAAATTAAAAATATATAAATAATAGTTTTTATAAAATAGGAATCTTAAATATTTTTTTTTTAATGAGACAAGTAGCGTTTTAAACAATATAGTGAAATAATAGCTAATAGGCTATTTTCAAACTAAGTACCTGTAAGCCTAATCACAATATTAGTTATTGTTACAGAGATAGTCACTACTACTTCATTTTTGTTTACCATGCATCTTTTAGAAAATTGTGTATTATAACAGTAACTAGGATGCAATAATACACAAATAAAAGATAATTCTATAAACAGTAACTATTTTTCCCTCCAAACAAATTATAGGAGAAAATAATATTAGAATCCTTGCTTCCATGTAAAGGATGTGAGCATGTGATTTAGGTTCAATTATGTTACAACAAAAAAATAGACACTTAGTAAGTGACTATATACCAAATTTTAGCTCAATAAATTAGGTTTTCTGCCCACATTTGTTATTGAATTGTTTTCAGGTGAGTGAAGATTCCACAGACCCTTGTTTTATGTGTAAGACTGCAAGCTTTTTTGATATGACAATTTAGTTGTTTTTTAAAGCTACAGTTTATATAAGTGACCCAACAAAAATGCAATTTAAAGTTTCTCGATTTTTTTTTATGAATGTATCTAATGATTCTATTCTAACTGTAGTCATTGACATTTCATAATCATTTTCTCCAATCTCCAATTTATACCATCTTGAGGGAATTTCAGGGTAAAAGCCAGAAAGCTTACTATTACCCACCCAATTTATATTGCTTCCCCAACTTAATGCTGGTTTTGATCTTGCTTCTTTTGATAGGCTCAACCAGTAAACAACTCGAAGGCTTTACTTAAATACACAATAAAAAATAGACTGGCAAAACAGTTTCTAGCTTCATCTATTTTCAAAGTTTGGCACCAAGCCTGGAAATTTAGTTCATTAAACCTTACATTGAAGAAACTACATAGCTTGCTAAGGTATCTTAAAGTCATCTCTTTATTTTGATAGGGCAGTCATAATTGTGTTAGTATTGTTTCTCCATAAATGTTGCACACAGCACACTACATAAAACAATTAAGACAGTGCAAACTTTTGTTTCAGCATAGTATAGATACAGTGTGCCAAGCATTCACTAGAAACTTCTTAATTATATTGTATTACTGGCACTTTAAACAATCCCTCTAAAATCTTTTCCTTTCTCTTTTAAGTTAACTTTGTTTACAAAACTATTGTTGGCCACAACTTCAAACTATAGGGTCTTTGAAAAACAGAGACAATGAATTTAAAGTCTCATTGATACATACATTACCTATAAATAGTATAGTGAAAACACCAAAAAAAAACAAGGGGGCGAGAATAAAAAGTCTGAAGATTTTTTAAATTAGGATTCAAATACCATATCAGCTATAATCTATCCTAGACTTTACTTTACTAGTGTCTTCTGTAGATTATAAACTCTTAAAACTAATATGCTATATCACAAGAGGATAATACATCCTCTATTTTTACTTAATAGTCTGTACATGCATAATAGGACCACAATTATCACAATTATCACATTACTACTAGTAGCCACATAAACAATGAAGAATAAAGTATTGTGGTTTGACATGGTTTATTCCATGACAAAAAAAGTTTCATTGCATCAAAATGTATGATCTAATGTAAATGTGTTCACATAGATCATACATTTACCATAATATAAATAACAGTAGCCTTTCCCAACCCTTTTCCTATATAGAACACCCTAAATTAATGATCAGGTTTTAGGGAGCCCCTCCTAAAAATATTTGTATGTACAGTTTGACCATGGTATATAAGCCATACTACACTGGTACACTTATGAGACAAGAGTCCCCTCACACTTTTACAATATTACATTTATTACAATAGTGTAATGAAGTGCTCCCATGCATTGATGGCCCGCTAGAAATATGCACCTATGCAGCCAGTTAACAAACTGTTCCACTTGCTTTGCTGGGTGGTGTTGGTGCCATAACTGGGCAGATCAATCTACTAACGCTCAAAGTGCCCCAAGTAACCTCTGAAGGGACCCTAGGGTCCCAAAAACTTTGCTTGAGAAAGGTGTATCCAAATACAATTTGTACAGTATATTATAAATCACTTTGCTTTATATCCACATTTTCGTATCCAGAATATCCCCCTAAACCTGCAGTTGTGTCTGATCCCTAAAATAAACTAGTATTTCCAATGTTTTAAGGCATTATTAATAAAAGGAATAGTTAGAGCTGAAAAAGTAATATTAGAGAAGAGAATATTAGAGTAGGGAAGGGAATATTGTATATTCCCTTGCTTCGAAGAATACTTTGCTATACATCAAAAGAGGACCAACTCATTCAATAGTTTGTTGATGAAAATACAATGATTATTGGTTATAATATTGCAAATATTTTCACTAGAGTAACCTAGTAAAAATATTACAACAAAATAATGATTTATATTATTTTGATCTTAAGAGGTATCCTTCATCTGCGTACATTTATTGACAGAATAGAGGCGATAACGATATTTATGATCATAAAAACTACTGCATAGCAATAGTAATAATCATTTGTATTATTTAAAATATCTCTAAATACAGTTGTAATATTTTGTTATTGGAATTACTAATACTACTTTAAAATATATTTTGGCCATCTTTTGAGAGGTATAGATTTGCCCTTGGTTTTCAATTAGTTTAAATTAAATGGATTGTTTTAACAAAGATTTGAAACTTTTAAAAAGAAACACATTTTTAGTTCACATTCTGTTCTTAAAGATACCTTACCTTACTTGAATTTTTTTAACTAAAACATCTGCTACTTTGAAAATTTTATTTGTCATCACATCAGCAACAGCAATCCTTATAATATTTTGAAATGCTGTTGACTATTTTTTTACTATTGACGCCGCTTTTGTATTTTTTACTTTTAGGATGATATAAATTGTGAATCTGTGTATAAGCATAATGTAAATATATATGGAGCATGTGTTATGCACAACATTATAAACCGGGGTTAAAGTTCATATTTGCTGCCAGAACAGACACCTTGAAAAAATATGTTGAGGTATTGAGCAAGCGTTAGACCAAAATAAAAAAAAAAAATAATTGTAACTGCACAAGATCTAGCCTTCTATTTTCTACTTATTGTAAAGCTTTTTTTAAATCTCATATATTGCAGAATATTGCTTTTTATGTGGAAATAAATTAAAGATCACACATCAGGAACAATCATTGTGTATAACACAGAAGCAAATTTGCAGCTTTGTCTTAAATATAATCTGCCATTGTTGATCATTGAGTGGTGGAAAAATTTGTAATATTGTCTCCTTTATTTAAACCCCTGAAAACTTTGTAGAAAATTGAAGAGATTGAGTTCCGATGCCGATAATTATTCAACATGGCTGGGTCTAGAAATATTTTGTTTCACCTGAATTCAGCCACTGACACACTTGTTATAAATTTGATTTTATATCACGTTTGTAAATGACTGCATTACCAATAACGTATTTGTGACAGGTTCACTTTAAAACATACAGACTACTGTGGCTTTACCTAAATGAAGCAACTTTTGGGTACATCGGGTATGTGGCACTACATGTCCCAGCATGTTCTAAAGAAAAATTATAAAAAAAGTGATCCAATTATTTTGGTCACCCTGTAAAAATAGTTTAAGAAATAATCCATGCACCTTGAGTGAATCTGTGTTAATTAAAAGAGTTTAGGGCGGAATTTTGACAGATATATTTAAATACTATCCCTATATCTTTAATAATCTCACCTAAACTGGCCCTGAGCACCTATATTCCAAAAACAGTATTGCAAGAAAATATAACTGTAGGACATTTTTACCCAAAGTTCTTTTTGCTTTTCTCTCTGTATCACAAGCAGTAATTGGTAAAGTGCCCAACACACACTAAATAGGATGATGATAATATGGCTACTTTTCATGCCACAATTTTATTACGGAAACTACCATCATATCATCAAGTTTCTGAGCTTCATCAACTTGGAGTACATATAGGCGGGAATCCTGTTTCTGCATTTCTGTATTGACATTACCCATTCCTATTTAGAAAATTGTGACTAGCTTTTGGCAATTCCATTCATTAAATGGGCTGTTTTCAAGGCCTTCCCCAAGGAGCAGTATCTTTTGGATTTTTGGTCTGTTGCCAGATGAATCTCATGAAGACCCCCAAGGTATTCTCAACTGTAATTACCCACTGTAGTATGACTGCACTAACACATGCATAACCCATAAAACCTAAAATATTTATGCCAAGGATATTAATATTCGTAGATTTATTATAAATTGGATAAATATTTTACCTAAAATTATACCATAACAAAAATTACACCCAACAATGACAAAGCAAGAAGAAGTATTCTAAAAGCCAGTTGTCCAAAAACATAAATTCTAATATGAACAATAGGAATTACAACTGCCTGTTTGAAGAGTATTTAATTTAAAAAAATGAAAACACTTTTAAACCTCTTGTTAGAATAATTGCAATATTTCTGTTATTGTTTAGAACAAATTGGAGCTACACACTGAGCCTAACATGGATCCTTTCTTTTCAGGTCAGTATCATAGTCTACTCACCATTGGTAGGGTTGTTGACTGGTACTCCACTGCGCCTCATCCAGTCATAAGGATTGCGCCTTTGCGTGTTAGGAGACAAGGGTGGCACTGAGCTGTTGATGGCAGGTGGCATAAGTCCAGAGCCCGGTGGTTGAACAGGATTAAAATCTGTCGGGCTGAAACCAATTTGGCCTGGGTTAGCTGAAGATGGTGGAGGTCCTGGAGGATAGGAATGCCAATCTTCTCTGCCTGGAGCATAGGGAGAACCCCAGGTTCCTCCAGGCTGCCCATGATGTGGGTCACTGTTAATTCCAGGAACATGGTGATAGCTGGCAAAATCTGAATACTGAGGAGGAGCTGGTACATAATTCTGGTGGTTGAGGTTCAGGCCAGGGTGCCTTACGGGATTGGAGTACATATTCGTATCCTTATCCAAAAGATAACCCACATAAATTTTTCCCAATGGGTCCACAGCCATAATGTGTGTTGCCTGGTCAGCTGTCTCTTCTCTCCTGGAGTTTTCTTCAACTCTGCTTTACTTCTTCCTGATTCACGGCTGTTCCCTTCACCTTCCTTGGCAGCTGACTAGCTATCACTTTGATAAGCACCTCCCTGTCTAAAGCTTTTATTGGGCCACTAGGCATACAATTTGCATTGAAAGACAGTTTTGCATTTCAAAGGGACTCAAGTGCAAGAATCAAAGTGGAAGCCACTAGGTGAATTCAAATGGTACAAATTGCTTAACAGATAGCCCTGGTGTGTGTCACTGTGTGTGTGTCTCCAGGAAAAACTACAATACTACAAACTCAATTAACAAACCAAAGCACTTTCAGTGCAAGCCAAACACAGAAAAAAAAGTTTTAAAGACCTTCCAAAGTTCACTGTGGCTGCTAGTAGAGAGAATTACAGGTGTACACTGGATCCTCCCTGGATAGGAAGTTGATAATTACCTGCAGCAACTTCTATAATGTAAATGTATGTTATGGTTTAAGTTAATGTGTTGGGTGAATGAATAGGACTCATCTGCTAATTTATTTATACTATTAGTTGTGTATTTGTGTATCAGGTGCCTGAAAATTCTGGAGAATAATGAGGCTGATTACTCGGGTTGAGGAACATTTCCAATGCCGTAAGCTTAACCACGACTCCCATAAAGATAAACGAGTTCTAACACTGCAATATTGAAAGTCTGCAAATTGAAAGACCATCTGACACTTACTAACTGCCCTACAACATTTATGACATTAGATTTTATGGTAAGTTCATATTGATAAACGTTTGCATTTTATACGCAAATTCATGCAACTGCATTCCAGTGGAAAATTCAGTGATTAGCAAGAAAAGTTTGTGTCTGACTTGGTTTGTCTGCAGTTCAGATGAACCTTAAAGTCCATCTATCACCAAAATTTTTACTTTATATAAAAGAGTAGGTAACCCTTTTATAAAAATTAAAAATTATCTTCCCTTTTTATAAAAATGGAGAGGCCCCTCCCCTTTTGACTTTACCGCCGTGGCAGTAAAGACTGGATGTGTGCCTGGGAAACCTGATGGCTTCAGGCTGCTCCTGTGCATGCATGAGATCTGGACTTTTTCCTGCAATGTGGAAAAAGGGCCATTCCTTTTTTTTCCCATTTACAACAGGCAGATAGTTATGACAGACATGAAGACACTGCTTACAGCAACTATATAGACTAAACCATTCCATATTTTTATATTTGAAACATTTTTAAAAAATTGTAAATCTATTTAGACAAATCTCCCCACCCATACATGTTAGCCAGGATGAGGACTCCACTATTTATTAATTTGGCGTTACACATTCATGTATCACCTGCATGCTTATTTGACAGCAGTGGACAATAGAACAGTGACTCTAATTTCACTAAAGGCTGAACCAAAAAAGGAACAATTGCTAAAAAGGCATCTCTGTGTGAAATTCATCATGTCATTTGTAAGGTCATTGCTATTTTGTTGCCATTCTCTAAAATAAAGACTTACTGGTTCTAAACCTGGCTATTCTAATTGTGATGGGTAATTTTGAACAAGTGCTGCACAATCAACAATCGGAAGAAGCAAAAGAGAAAGCTTTGCTGAACACCTATTATAAGGTAAGGTAATTAACATGATATACTATATATATAGTACACAAAATCAATAGCAAAAAAAAAAATAAAAAAATACATGTCTTATAGGATCTCCCACCCAGACATCTTACATCAAAATGGAAAATCTTTTCAACTTATCGGTCATTGTTTCCTTTTCTTCATGTTACAAGCAAAGACTATCACTAAGGGTGATTTCAACTATTCTGTGGTATTTTGGATCCCAGCTTCCATTTTGGTAGGTAAACCAATTTAATGTGGAACTTTTACTGGAAAATAATTACAAATTGTTGTTTGAAGTCAAATGTCCAAACTCCCCCCTAACTCTTCGCTTCAACACCCCGCTATTTGAGGGGCCCATCATCCAACTAGCCATTTTGGTATAACATACTAGCCCATTGCAATTATTTGTTCTCCTATTATTCCACAATACCCATACATTTTTTTCTTAATTGCTCATGGTCTATGCAAAAGTGAACCTGATGAATGAAATGTGGCCTACCTTCCTCTGTCTCGTATACAGGGACATGGGTAGCACATTGCATTAGTGGCTAGCATTCTGGCCTTATGTGGGTTTTCTTTCAGTTTTCATTCCACACCCTAAAAATTACTAGTAGACTAATTGGAGTCCTCCAAAAACATTTAGATACGCTGCCGAGTGACTATGGTAATAATTACTTTGTGGGCTTCCTTGTGGAACAGTTAGTGACATGACTATATATTCTGTACAGCATTATCATGTTGGCATTATATAAATAAAATCTCCAGGACGGTGTACCTGCTAGAGCTCCCAAATCTCCAGGTAGGTGTACCGTCCATAACCAGTATACTATTGTAAAACCTCTTGAAAGAACCTAATAACTGTTACTTCATCAAGGAAACAGAGTTCTGGGGAAAGACATCGAAAAACAAGAATGAGTACAAAGTTTTCTGGTGGAGGAATTGAAGATGATGTTAAGGAAAAGTACATTATTTTCCAGCTTTGAGAACTCATTGGCACGTGGGTCCCAATGCAAAAGATTTCTTTACTCTATGTCCTCAACCTAACTTTTTTTTTTAGGAATGACTGCCTTAGAGCTCTCACCTTTGAAAATTGCCAATGGCAGAAGATGCTCCAGCAAGAATGAGCTGTTCACAATCCTGCAAAAGCAGTAAAAACAATAGTGGCATTACTGGTCTTAAGTATACTGTGTGATTTCTTAGTTTTGAATAGAGTGGGGCATGGTTAAAGTGAACTAAACCAGCATTACTCACCTGTTCCCTGGCAGGGTGCTGCCATCTTCTTCTTTCTTCCTTTCCTGGAGAGGATCTTGATTGGCCTGGCCGGGATGACATAACTCCCATACACGTTTGTGGGAGTTCATTCATTCTTGGTTCTGGCTGGGGAAGCCAGGTATGCCGGGTATACTGGCAGATCAAAGGGTAAATTGTAGAAGAGACATCTCCTGTCTGTTTCTGCAATAATGACAGGCCTGATCATATATTTATAAAATTTGAACTTTAGCTCTGCCTTTAAAGAACATAGCCTGCCCTTCTGCAATAAACAAGCCTGTCTGCTTGCATTTTTTATATTCACACCAAAGTTACACTTTAGGCCCAGGCTGATCTGTTTTAGTCCTTTAGGGCTCTGTGAAGAATTGCAGTGGTCTCAATACTTATATTGCTGTGTCATATCTAAACAATGGAAGTAGATGTTCACCCTGGATGATCTCTAAATAAACATAGTTCAGTTCTTTAGTAGAGAAAAACAGATAAAGCATAATGTCAAGGGGGGGGGGGGGGGGGTTACATTGAGCTCTGTGAGAGGTAAGAAATAGATGTAAGTGTTTTCCTTATAAATTTACTTAGTATGCAAAAAGATATCTGAAGCCTAGTCAATTTTTCTTTTGCTGTCTCAGAGATACAACAGAAAGGCAGAGACATTTTTACAATTAAAGAGATAACTTCTTTTAGAACTCAACAGATCGTGTGTCTCCATGAAATGGGTTCTATTCACCTGTACTGTTGTGATTATCTTTTATATTTTTTATTCCAGTGACAATGGTGAACATGATAATAGAGAGTGTGAATCACCCCAGGACGAAGACAAAAAAATACCATCCTCCTCAAAACTACAAAGGAGGATTGTAAAATCATATTTTATTGTTTACAGAATAATACATTGGACAGTTTTTGCAACTAATGCTAGATTGTTTTGTATTATCCTATTTTTCCTAATCCTCATCTGAGTGCCATTTTGTGCAACATAAATGGTGTCATTTCAGCAGCTCAAGAGATGTGGAGGATGTGAGATCCAATGTGAGATTGCTGAGTTTTGGGCACTGTGTAGCTTGAAGTGAAAAGTGATTGCATTTTTGAATGCTGTACATCTGGTAACAGGTCTGTCCACTTACTATTCTAAACTTTCCTATCATGACCCTACAATTTTTTGGCTGTCATTTTAAGACACCCACACGTTTGAGAACATCAGACAGCATCAGCCCTTTCCTAAAAGATATTAATGAAAACAGTTATTGGCCACATTAGGTATTTTGTGACATTTGCTAATGTATTTCCTAAGAAAAAGATATGACTCCCACCCACCACTGTCCTTGCTGTAAACCTACAGATGAACCAGCCTTGCAATTTTACAGCAGTGACTGTCAAAGAAGAGTCTTCATGTGGTCAGATCGGACCACTATTGAAAGCCTTTGGCCAACATTAAAGGATAGCTGTTTAAGTATTACAATGGGAAAATGTAAAAATTCACCTAAGACCTATTGCATATAAATGCATGGACATGTTTTCATTAGGGTGAATTTTGACTGTAAAACTGTAAAAAATACATTAGGCTTTGGAATAAAAATGTATTGCCTTATGCTAAAACTCTGAAGTCATAAATACCAAACAAATTAGTGGGAATTTTTTGTACTTCTGGGGACTACCATTTCACTTATGAATAGCCACAATAGATTAAGTGAATTATCCTTTTTACATTTTGGGGATTCAAGCACTGAGAAGACATCATTGATGTTACCACTGTACCCTAATACTACTGACACAGAATCTTCTTTCTCTTGCTGTATCCTTTGTAATATAAAGTTAATTAAATTTCTTGGAAGCCAGTGAGACTAAATTTCAAATGCTGGCAAAATGAGCTGTAAATTTAGTGTCAACAAGAACAATGAAAAAAATGGGATATCTCTGCCACATATGCATTTTTCCCTATGTTTTGTCTTTTAAAGACCTGCAGGTACAGAAAAACATTGATCCACCAGAAATACATTTACCTCCTTGGTCCTGTTGCAGAATGACCATACAAACCTTTCTTCCATATTTTCCATTTTCAAACTACTCAGACCCATCTAAACCCCTTACATGAACAACTGGTATTTTATGCACTTATTGAACAAATATAACACAACATATGCAAAGGTATTTTTTTAGAACATACAAGAGCGAGTAAGAGTAAATTGTTAGAATGTTAATACACTTTAAGGGAAATTCATGTAGGTGTTTTAATATTCTGGCATCAACCAAACATTGAAAAATACCACTCTGGGTTTTAGGACTCTCTTCACAAACCTTTAAAACTTTCTTTTTGGTGGGTTCTGGGTCTGCCATTCTTCAAAATTAAGGCCTCCATGAGAAGTTTTAACATCTGACACTGCAACAAGGTAGTGGTGACAGAAGTGTAGTGGCGGTTCTGCTATTGAAAATTCTGTGACTGCCATACCTTCATATTATTAGCAGTACTCTGATTAGCTTTATCTCAAGCCAAAACTTTTTTTTTTTTTTGATGTAGTGGGGAAAAGTCTGGTAACATATGATTCCTATTAAAGAGGTCTCTCCTAAATTCTAGTTCTGGTGACACGTCGTCATTGGGACAGAAGTAAAAACTTTCAGTGGGGACATCCAAATCAATAAAAAGCTGGTGTGGGTTTATAACTATGTAATTCTGCCAGGGAGTGTTTTTACTGCTGTCTCTGTCCCCATTGGAGAATTTATCACCTTCAAGGTGACAATGTTGTTGAAGAGACAGGGTTAACTCTACAGTTTTAAGATAATCCCTTCCCATTCTATCAATTTCCTAAAATGAAAAAAAAGGAAAAAACAGAATTGGCATAAACCTTCTGTCTAATAATATAAATGTACAAAAGTTAAAAAAAAGTAATGATCTGGTTTGCAGGGTCTAAGATGGCCTGACCAGAGGTCCTTAAATCAGTTTACAGCTGTTTTGCTGTTACTAAATTTTACCTATACTTTACTACTTGACACCTATATAAAAGCCTTATTGTTGTATGGTTATAGAAACACAGAACATAAAATGGCGCCACAAAGTGTGTAAATTGACCTTAAACAATCTACAACCCATAATATAACCTTATACAAAATCTATAAAAGGCTTAAGAAAGACAAGTTTATTGAAATTACATGTTACTTACAGTCTGCTTGCTTCTATCCACGTTCTGTTATGTTTACAGAAGGGTGTAAATTCTTAACGCTCAACTAAAGCTTCAGCAAAAAACATTCAAAATATGATGGCATAAAAATGGCATTTAAATGCCTTATTGTAATGTTTAAAACAGCATTAGTCCTAACCTATTCCTCCTCAGACAATAGGCTGCAAAAAAGGGTCCTTGCTGTCTGTGTAAGTAGTGGTCTCTCTGCAGTGGTCCGACTCAGCAAATAAAAGCTAGAGCGGTACAGTCGTCAAGCAGTGTTGGATCTAATTTGAGAGATGGCAAACCTGATGATGCAGAGAGACTATGGCTTACACACATATAGGAGCGGTCCTTCTTCAGCTTGTTTACCAGGAGCTGGTTCTGGTTTAAAAAGGATTACAGTAAGATATTTTAAACATTATAGTTTTTGTATAGTCCCAATTCAGATTCAAAATATGTTTTGTTTCAGGTTGAATTTATCAGGAATGTGTGGAGGAGGAAGATGTAAATCACCATACATCATCTCTTTCTGTAAAGATCATAATTCATTAATTGTCCTTTTTGTTCTCATGTGTAGATCCACATAATCAAAGAGAAAATGTGTGATTTACCTATCAGTGTTAGATATCATGAAACCTTACTGTTAAGCATGTATAAAGATGGTAAATTATTTTAGTTTTTAATTTTCCATGGCCGTTGTAGCTGGGGTCAAGTCCATTGAGTTTCTAATTTATGCTAAAGGTTGTCCCTCTTTTGCATCAAAGTTGGGAAATGAAAAATGTTAGTTGCTTTTCCACTCAAGAATTTATGACTTTTACCAAGATTTCTCAGTTAAATAGCTGATCTGGGACAGTGACTTCAAGAATTCCAAGCAACTGGTGGTTTTGGAAGAAGGTCAGTTGCCTCTGTATTTTTCATATTACAGGTTTACCATAAAGTTGCTGATCTTTAGTTGTAAATGAACTTCTAAAAGACAGTAAGTATGATTCACTAAAGAAGTTAATATTATTTACACAATAAATTGTATTTACTTAAAATATCAAGTCACTTAAGAAGAAAGTCTCCTACTCATATGAACATTAAATTCTGCAAACCCTACTTCATTGCAGCAAGAAGAAAAGAACCATGGCACACATCTGGACTGTCCTAGAGGTATTCAACATTATAGTATTTTACAGAGGCCACAGCACTGAAACAGAGGAAAGTTAGGACATACAGGCTGACAAAAAGTTAAGTATAAATGCTTTTCTTCTTCTTTCTCTTCTATTATCATACTCCTGGAACTGGCAAAGGATCTAATTAGCAACTTTAACCTCCTCTCTAAAGCTGCGTACACACCTGCAATTTTTCTCGTTGGAAAGGATCTTTCACGATCCTTTCCAACGAGAAAAGACTGCACGATGCATGAACGATGCTGTACATACAGCACCGTTCATGCTCTATGGAGAGGGGAGGTTCCCTTTCATTACGATCGGTCGTCGTCCATCGTCCATGGATCCGCCAGGACGGTCGTCGGACGATGGACGACGACCGACTGTACACACGGCAGATTTTCGCCCGATAATTGGCCGATACCGATTATCGGGCGAGAAAAATTTGCCGTGTGTACGCAGCTTAAGCTTCACTGTACTGGGACTGTAGGAGGCCAATGCCAAAACAAGTTCAGGTACTTACACAGCTTGCATTTAAAAAAAAATTCAAAATGTTAATCTTAGTAAGGTAAGCAATCCTCTATTTTAAGGTGCGTACACACTTCCAATTTTTATCGTTCAAAACGAACGACGAACGATCGATTGGGCAAAAATCGTTCGTAAAAAAAGTAACCAACGACGCCGACGAACGAGGAAAGTCGTTGGAAACGAACGACCGGACCGGCGGATCGGATTGGACGACGATCGTTGAAAATCGTTCGTGTGTACGATCGTTCGTTGATCGTCCATGGGCTGAGCATGCGTAATGAACGAACGTTCGTTCACTTTCCTGTCGTGCACATAGTTCCTCTATCGCTCAAACGATCGTATCTATTGTGTGTACAATATCTACGAACGATCGTGTCGTTATCTCTATGTGCAGGATCGGTGCTATACGATCGTTCGTAGATATCGTGCAGGATCGTTCGTCGTTCGTTTTCCAACGATAATAATTGGAAGTGTGTACGTAGCTTTAGACCCCTCTATAGATAAGTATTGGGCATTAAACAATGAGCATTGTATTTTGTATATACTGTAGGGGAATACTGATTTAATTATTTTTGATCTGTCTGTGTTCATTCCTGAATAGACTGTTTCACCTTCAGAAGAACACTAGGCCTTTCAGAAAAGGTGATGATGCTAGGATTAACTCCTTCTTTACTGTAGGAGTACTAAAAGTCAGAAGGCTTTAATTACCGTAAGTGTTTGGTCTTTTTCTCTGCCCCATTGACCCCCATTAAGGTGTCTATACCTCCAAAGGTGGTCAGATGTACCTATGTAATGAATTCTTTTGTGCACCAGAAGTGAACAGTGTTTTTTCAAACTAAACCATTCAGTGTCGTAAGTTCATCTGAATGGGGAGAGGAAGGGCAAGGGGTTGAAACTGGAAGGTGCTGCCATTGACACTTATGGTAAACCTTAAACTGCCAGAACAATAAAAAAACATATGGGGGCACAGAGAGACACATTTTTATGACAATGTTAACCCAACAGGTGATGGCAACCGATAATCACTAGGTGCACACCGTACCTTTATATTTTCTATGATTGCTAGTAATAGCCTGAACACAGCAAGTATACATTGCAAAAAAAGGTAAACATTTATTTGCTATGCATATATGCACTTCAGCACGCATTCCAGTCAGTGCAAATTTTTATCCCAGGTAGGGAATGAACAGGGCGTAGATCTATTGTGAATGATCACTAAAGCTATACAGCAAGCTGTGTTAACAGTATGGATGAGGCAGATAACTACAGTGTTATTCAAGGGCTAAAATATTTAGCTGCATATAACATTCCCACTATGATCATAAACTTAGTCTTGCCCTTAATCTAAATATAAACCTTTAACACTAAACCATAAATCTCACCGTAATGCTTCCCCCCCCCCCCCCAAAAAAAAATACATTAAAAAAACCTCTTTGGTAGAAATAAGATTCAAGCTCCCCACTACCTGCAGGATTTATTAAATTCATCAATTGCTATTCTTTGGCTGAAACATTTACAGGTTAACAAGTAGGAATAGCAATCTGTAAAGCAATACATAGCCTTTTACTTAGTTCAGTCACAAAGTAACAAAAATTGAAAGGAATGGAGAATATACCCCTTTCCCTATAAAGGTACACAGCCACGTTGTCAGTATGTGTTACAGGTAGAGGTTTGGAGAGCTAAAATGCACCATTGAGTGTAGGGAGAGATACTATTTTTTTCATTATTATAATTACCAAGATTCCTCCATCATAGACTTCAATTCAATTTGCCACAATGTTTGTAAAATTTGAGCCAGGTTTGCAAAAATGTTGGGGAACCAAAACCAGGCAGATCTGCTTATCCCAATCTCCTTACCAAATGCTGGTTTTACCTTATTAGTGCTGAGTTTACCAACTCATTACATCAAACTGTTTCTGAATTTTACATTTTGGCATGAAAACTCTGCTGGCCCATCCTCCTCTTCAGCAGAGATAATGTGACTATATCTCTAGGCCTCCATTTAGCGGTAAACAAAACCAGGTCAAATCCAAATTTTCTCGCAGAAAACTATATTTTTGAGACATAAATTCCCTCCACCTAAAATCCACCTCAGCAAGACTGTCTTGGAGGATCCACGGATGACCAATGATGAATGATCATAATGAAAGTGAAGGAAAGAAAAAAGCTGTTCTGTCGTTTTTCCCCTCTCCATAGAGCAGAATGGTGCTGTATGTACCGCACTCGTTCATGCATTTTATTGTCGTTTGCCGTTGAAAGATATCGTGAAAGATCCTCTCCAATGACAATTATTGCACGTGTGCACTTAGCCTTATGTTAGAATGAGATATACATTTTGCTTCAGGTAATGCTAAGATAAAAAGTGCCAGAACTACTGATATTTAAATGGTAAAGAAAAAATTAACTTCAGCATTGTCAAGGAAAGAGTAATAAATGACGATTTGCAGTCCTCTTTAAAGAATATTACAGCACCTAGACTGATTTTACAATTATTTACAGTTCATTATAACGCATTTCCATACTTTTCCTTTCTTTCCCGTCCGTGTTGTAGAGATCAGAATCAAAAGCATAAACTACTATAATGACCGACTATAACCATAAACATCACACTAGCTATTTGTCCTAATCGATACAATGACGGCCATATACAGGAGAAGATCAGATAGGAAATAATTACACAAAGATTTATGGTGATCAAGTTAATGAAATAAAAAGATCCCTTGTAAAAAAATTTTTATGTTTGTAAACAGTAACAAGATATTCTAGTAAGAGGTGAACTATTACAAGTCAGGTAAAGGTGAAATTATTTAATAAATAAATACCAACCTAACAGAATAACTGTTAGCAAACGTTGATTAGGTAGAAGTAGAAATGGCACCTTCAGTTTATTACCTGTTTATTACTATTTAAATTCAATATCAATTTTATTTCCAAAAGAAATATACTGCATTCAATGACAATAAATAATATTTTACAATTTGAAAAAAACACATAAATTAAATAAAAAGAAATAATGATCAAGGAGAAAATATAAAATAAATTAAAGATAAAATAAACTGTAATACAACCAAATAAAAATAATCGTATTATTGTTCACACAATTGCACACTTGATTTGTACAGCATATTTTTTTGCAATGCAACATATTCACTTTTAATATCCAATCAAGATCTATATTATTAATATTTACAATAATTCCATTTCTTCACTACAGGGGTGATTTTTGCAATCTGTGGTCTCTTTTAATACACAACTAATTTAGTTAGAATTAGATTGGATAACTGACATTACAATATGGGTTGGTATAAACTATTTAGTAAAATAACCCATATAGGACTATAAAATAGAAACTTTTCACCTTTTTAATCACTGCTGCAAACATTTGTACATGTTTATATTAATTTCTTTGATTATAGGTTTATTTGCATTTATTTTTATGAAGAGCATATAAATGTGTTGGAGGTCTGTCCACCTACAATCCTATGTTGTCTCCTGTCATTGAATCCTGTGCAGTGACCTCCACAGACCAGCTGCAAGTGGCAGATAGAGGGGTTATTTTTTAAGTTTTAAGTTTTTCTTTTTAGTTTGGGCTTAGTTTCTGACAACATTTGATTTTTAAGAAAGCAGAAAAATGAAACATTTGGCCAACGAATTCCAATACATTTTTCAATGCAGTAACTTGGATTTTAAAAGTACCAGGTTTTACCTACAATTGTAACCAGCTCATTCAAAAAATGTTTATAGGGGGATTGCATGACTTTTATATATGGCTAAAGGTATTGCATGTAATATGTATGGTTAACAATACTCTGTAAACCATGTAATAAACCAGGCATTTTAAATTTACAGCTATTATCTTGTATAGGAAACCTAAATAAAATGAATGGGGGGTGTAAAAATGTGCAAAGATTCAGTTTATGGTATGCTTATACTTTTGTCATATGGCAAAGAGGTAAATATAGCCAGGTAAACACAGGTAAGATAGATAAATAGGTAGAGAGGTTGAATGATACAGATGAATAGATAGATAGATAGATAGATAGATAGATAGATAGATAGATAGATAGATAGATAGATAATAGATAGTGAATAGATAGATAATAGACGGAAAATGGAATAGATTGCTAGAGAACACAGATATAGAAGAGGTCAGATAGAGCATTACTATATATGTAAATTCCAGATCTGATGTTCTCCATGAAGAGTTGGACAAGGGAGGGGGGCAGGAATTTGGCACGTGCTTGGCTACCCCTCACCTTGCTCTTCTCACCAGCTAACCCCACCCACATTGTTCCACCTTCAGAGACTCTCCGGCTCCTGGATATCAGGCTCTGGACCCTGCACACAAAGGCATCATCTCTAATACCTCTAGGACATCCTTTCATCCTCTGGTCTCATGTCACACCTCAGCCATGGGATCTGATCATTTGCTATTGTCCCAAGGTTAGCAGGAACTGAGAAGAGCCAAATAAAAGAAAAACAAAGAGAATCGCTTTCCCCTTAATCATAAAATGCAAAATACAAGTATCTCCCATCCCCTCTTTCCCTTTCTATTCACAATTCTCTTGTAAAAATATATAGCTTCTCCTTCCTAAACCTTTTTGCTTCTGTACTTTGCTGCGCAAAAACGCACAGACGCAGCGCTTTGCAGACGCAGGGCTGGCTGTGACCCCATTCTAGCACCTAGGTTGGAAACTAGAATCTAGTCGGGGACAATTAGCAGGAGGATTTCAGGCGACATTAAAGTTAATGCTCTGAAGTGCACAAGTGGCACTTTTTTATCAGTTAATAGTCAGGTCAAAGTACTGTGGTGTGAAATACACTGCTTTAACCCTTCCCAGCCTCCTCCAGAATCCTAGCAGAAAAAGGGAACCCATAGAGCTAAATGTAAATGACACACTTTATGTAACATATTTAGGCAATTCTTATTAAAACAATGAAGATTAATGTAGCCCAATGAATCACCCATAAGACACAATGCAATCAGCAGCAATGTGAAATGCAGAAAAGTGATCATTCAAGGGACCAATCATGTTCCTGAAAATATATTTCTTACCACTTAGAATAAAATCCATGTAATATTGTCACTCACCTATTAACATAAATCTGCCAGATTTTATACATAATACAAAGCATATCTATTTACCATGCACCAAGATCATGTAACAACATAAAAATACATTGTATAATACAGAATCATCAGATTAGCATAACAGATACATAAAGGTACAAAGATAGAAGGATAGATTAATATTCTTTATATCCAGGCATATATATGATAATGACAAACCACAAAACCTTATTATACAGGATTTGCAGATTTCTGCAAAGTAAAAAATGTTCATGGAATAAAGGAATAAAAAAATTCCATTTTCCTTCAATAATCATCTGCATTATGTGTTTTATAGATATCTTCACAAGTAGCTGAACTCTGAAGCTGAAAGACAATTTAATTTACTAAATAGTATGGATTGGTTACTTTGCAAATAAATAATTATTTCAAGATGTATTTTTTATTATTATTAATATTAATATTATTACACAGTATTTATATAGCGGCATCATATTACGCAGCGCTGCACAAAGTTCCATAGTCATGTCACTAGCTGTTTACATTCAATACCCAGTTTTATGCATTGTAAAAAATCAGGATGGCATGCAATTGGTTGTTCAAAGGGAGCACTGCTTAGAATTTAAGTGGTCTTTTCTCTGTTAGTATATAAACCCCAGTAAGTGAGGTTCCTGATGATGGGGTTGCAGGACAGGTTTTAAAAAATTCGCCTAATTTTATTGGTTTTCTCTAAGCCCCCAGATGTCTCCTGATGCTGAGTAATCCTCCTTTAGGGCCCATTCCCAGTATTATGCTAATACATATGCCATAGTAAACCAGCAATGCCAGGCAATGTACTGCTGTCATTTGCTGTGAACTTTAAAACTAAAAGCTATTTTTGGTGCAGAGTGCCACATTGGCATAACACATTCATTTGAAGACACTGCAAAATAATTCACAGAGGTGAATTGTACACAGCTCATAACACAGCTTTAGAATTTAGAAGCTAGATGGACATTCGGCAGGAATAACATTTATGTATGTTTTGAATAGTATTTTTAGGAATTAGTTTATTGTTATAGCATGCATACACCTAATAAACATATATATTTTATGATTTACAAAGTGTTAAACAACATAAACCTTTGGAAGTCACAGTGATAGGATTAATATGTTCTTTATTATCAATAAGCATTTCCCATGGTTACTTTTATCCTTGAACAAGTAGTCAAAACCCCACTAAACCTCCCCTACCCTATTGCCTGCACCTGTACAAAATGTCCCAAAGATAAACCTATATAGCTGGCAATGTATATAATATACTATTATTATTTTTCAAGTGTAACCTGATTCTGAGCATACCACTTTAAAAAACATTCTCTATTAGAATAAATTTTTATTGGTGCCATAAAACCCTTTAAATCAACATGTTGCAAAGGAAATTGTAATCATAAAGTCACTGCTCTATGGCATGCTCAGTAATAATTAATACTGCCGGGAAGTGTTTTTCTCATCAATAAGATAAAACCTGCATAGTTATCAAGCTGCCAAGAGGTAAGTGGCCGTCAGACACTTACATTTTGACCTCTGATCAGTAAGATCACTGTATCTCCTAAGAGGCAGATTAACCATGCACAATAGTATTGTAAAAGTATAAATGTTTTTTACCAATTCACTACAGAGAGAATTCAAACTTAATAATGCAGGTCAGTTCGTTCCTCTATGATTTTGGTGCAGCATTGCTACATATAAATTGTTCTCAACTTGGGGTGAACATCATGGTAGGTTCTCAGTTAGGTTCTCATCATAGGTGACTCATTTAAGAATGGGAAATTATCTCCCCATGCATTCATATGGACTCTTGGAACCACAAAGTAGCACCTAGAGGAAGGCATAAAACTCTAATAATATTAATAATAATATAAATATAAAGCAAGGCCCGATTTACTCAGGGAAAACAGTGCTATTGAAACAGGAGTTACAGGGGTCAAATTGTAACTAGGCCTTTGCTTTAGAGGGCTTTTATAGCATTTCTGCTGCCACTGTCTGCTACATTGGCAAGTCCACAAAAGCATAGTCGCCATGACAAATATGGAACCTTCTTGATGCCAGTTTCTGCTGCCATGCCACAGGAACGGATGAGATGCTTGCATTGGCAGCTGAAGTTTAAGTCCTGCCCTCCTGGAAGGTTGTGAGAAAATACAGCCATGACCCAGTGCCAAGTGCCATGACCCAGGAGCTCAAGATAGAAAGAGACATGCAATGCTGGCTAAGAGAAATGGTTTAGGAAGAGCAGCTCTGGGAGAGAAGCAAGAATTGTAAAGATGGGTGGGAGGGGTGACCCGACCTGACCAATGTTGGGGTGCTGTTCTTTAAGGCACAGACACTGGCCTAAGTGATCTGACCTAACTTGTGCTGTAGTGGGCAGAGAGCACAAACATAGATCAATAATGTAGAGGGGACAAATACCTTAAACACCAATGTAAAGAGGCATAGACAGTGACCCCCAATGTAAAGGGGTCATAGGCAATGACCACAAATATAAGGGGGCACAGAAAATGTCCATGTTGATTACCAATATATTAGGGCACGGTGATTACCAATGTAAAGGGGTCACGTACTCCTGACCACTGCACTCTGAAAGTTTTGCTGTGTAATTAAACAGTTTCGACCTCCTGCACTTCAACCTCCTAATTGTACAACTGTGGCACTATATAGGCTTTTTTACTTTATATAGCCCTGACTGGTGCACTGTATGTTCTACATAATGTTGACTGCAGTGCTTTTCATGCAGTATTCTATATAATGTAGCCCTGTATACCCCTGTTCCCCATACGCTATGTTGAACATTACATATAGTAGTCCTTTCTTTGTATCCCATATGCTATACAGTCCTGGCCTCTGCAATGGACATGTTGACTTGTCAAATTTTGCACTGGGGCTGCAGATTTGTATCTATTTCAGTGAGGGAAAATACATTCTCATACTCCCCCAAGCTGATAGAATACAGCCTGGAGCTATCATCTAAGTGTTATTTCTGGTTACCTTTGAAAGTCATTCTTCAGATTCCCATAGACTATAAATGACAGTCTCTTGTTTTTTGGCCACATGAAACAATGTTTTTGTGCCTATAACCACCCTCAGAAACTGACAGCCACAATTCATTGGGAATTAGAAATCAGATAGGAAAATTTCACTGCAAATCTCATGAGACGGGCAGTTAGAGGCCTAGTATGCAATGAAAAACTGTACACCTTTAATGAATTTATCTAATAAAATGATTGGATCTGTAGTGAATAGGTAGAAAAATATACTTTTGACCTGCACCTTGAATTCAAGTCAAACCTCTCTAAAGCATGCCCTTTTGTTGGCACACCTCTCTTGGGCATATGGCAGGTAGGTTGGTGGCAACATGTGATGTGCAGCAGTAGACTATGCAACTCCCCTTGCCCACCATGTGTACTCATTGAATCCCTGACAAATGGTGGGGGAGAAAAGCTTGTTAAAATATGGATGCCTAGGTACCCTTGCATACAGGGTAATGGGTAGGGACAGTTTTAGAAGATAAGGAAGTGCACTACCATTTTCTGGACAAACACCAGACAAAAGGTACATTTTTCCAATTACCCCTTCTACATGTTCCATATAACACAGCAAAACTTAACTTTTTGATTTCAGTTCCACTTTATTCTAGACAAAAAACATTATATCTTGGCACTAGTACAACTCTGACTCTAAGTCATATTCATTGGGCAGCTGTGTCTAAATCAGGTAGCCATCTTGTCTGGGAAAAGCTGGAAGGTTGGGTGTGTTTAGGATGTAGCAGGTGGGTCTGTTTGAAGTGGCTCATTTACATTAATGAGCCTCATCAACCTCTGGGTGACCTTTAAAAAAAGTACTGACCAGGAAGACCCAGGACAAGAAACCGCTCCTCTTTTACTAGACACAAGAGAGGAAAGGGGTAGTGGATGTTTCTGTGGGTTACAGGAACAACAAACACACAACAAAGCAATAAATGGGAAGTGAATCCTGTTGTTTAGAGTAGTGTGACGTTCTTTTTTTGTGCTAACTAGCTGGCTTCATGACATTAGGTTCATTTAAATAAGCTAGAATACAAGTCTGGTCCTATATGGTTGGATTTTTGCAATCAATGCAATTATTCCAGAAATGCTGGAATAAGGAAATATCCAAATCACTCGCAAATGAGTATCCACAAGCAATATTTCTTGTGACCAAACAACTATTGCTTTATTCAGTGGAGACAGTTTCTTTTGGAGGATCCATGTTATATGCAAACATCAGATAAGCAAGGTAGAAATTTGTTCAGGTCCTGGTAATTGTTTAAAGCTCTTTGTAGAAAATGGATTGGTTCCTTTATTGGGGGTTCTTGAGTTTCAAGGTGGGGGAAGTTTGAATAGGCATGGCAGTTTGCAACGAGGAAAAAGATCATTTTTATTGCCCATTGTGGTGAGTCTGTTTGTCTATGGCAACTTAAACATATACAGACCCAGCAGTCTACATAATTCAGCTACCACAGACTGCATATTCGCTAGCTGGTGGCCACAAATATATCATTACTTGTTAACATAGATAGATAGATGCCTCTTCAGTAATGATCTGACATGATATACATACCCATCTTTGAATATAAAGCTTTGTACACACATTTGCCCAATAATGACTATTGTAGGTGAGCAATAATTCATTTTAATATTTCTATCTATATATAGAATGTTTATAGTATAAAGCAAAGATGTAGCAACATTTTTTAAATACTAAAATCTGTGTATAACAGCAGTGTCCATGATAAAGTGTCTCCAAATAAACACGCAAGGCATTCACAATAGTTTACATGTCTATATTTAAATGGTTTAAAGTTTTAATAAAACACCACACAAGCAGATGACATTTTTCCTGCCTAGGCTTTCGTAAGCGAGATTCATATTACTGAGAGCTAAACTTCCAGATGAGCTTGCATTGTCTTTGGGACAGGAGGTGCCCAGGAAACAAATGTGAGTTCTGATAAACCCGTCTGTGTAAAAGTTTGGATTGGAAGGAGCAGTTGTTTCATATTGGAACAAATGGTCTGAACCTGCCCCCCTGCCCTGTCTGAACCACCATCTGCACATTTGGCAGTCGGTGGCTGATACCATTCAATGCCGCTCTCATTCATTTTCTTTGGGGCTGCCATTGAGGGAAGCTGCTTGTAGGGTCTGCCCTGGGGCAGTGGTTTATTGGCAAATAGCAAACACACAGTAACTCCTTTGCCAGCCTTTGTGCAAGGTGCCAGCTGCTGGGAGCCCTGCAGAATTGCTAAATCCTGGGACAGGTCTGACCCTGCCCTGACACTCCCAGGCCTAGATCTTCTGTGCAGGGGGTTTTAGCAGACTGATATTTCAGATGTTTTGATGTTTGTATTTCTAATCACTAACCAATACATTTTATTTAGAATGCTAAAGGGTAGAAACATTGTTGTTTTTTTTGTTGCTGGCTGTTTCCATATTGGAGAGATTGTTCTCTAATTTCTATCAGGACTGGCATTGCAAACTAATCTCTCAACTCTCATTTATAGTAGTGTAGGAATGAGCCAGAAATGCTAAAAATGCTTTATTTTCTACATGTGCCTTCTTGTCCCTATGACAACTACTTCTCCCATTTGGTCACAGAAAGTAGTAAAAATCAAAAAGTAATATTACCCATTCTCTATCGCCTATTCCTGTAATGAAAGCAAGACATACTTACCTAAATCTGTTATTCAGGTCCCTTGCCAACTGCAAGACTGAAGGGTCTGCAAATTAGGCACTTTTGAGGAGCCAAATTTCAACCGGTCCCCCACAGTCTCCTGGTTCTGATGTCAGCCCCGTAGACTCCTCTTCTGGACCTTGAAAGAACTGCGCCATTTGACAACCAATAGTAGGTGTCCACGTGATGCAGGTAGTGATGTAAGCATCTGAATGAGGAACCTTACTCTTGTATAGAGACAGAAGTGGTCCCACTACATTATCATGGCTTTATGTAAGTAAAATGGGCATATCTTTGAAAAAAACAGCAATCAGTTAGTAGGGGCTGTGGGATGAAGACCAGGTTTAAGGGTAACCAGCTTAACACAATTGGAATACTCATAAAGTAACTATTTTACCAGCCAAATGGTGTTTAGGCCTAAATTTTATGCAGTCCTGCCAGTATGTACAGTCAGATTGTTGGCTTGGTAACCAGCCTGTGATAGGACACCATAAAAGTAAACTTTTCTGCACCCATTGATCATCTCTTTTCGATACTGATGAAGCATCAGTAGGTATTTTTGCTCTGCCCTCCTTTTTGCATGATGCCTGTCAACACATAGGCATGCAAAAGAACCGACCATTCTGCTGTACAAGAGATTACAGAATGTTATACCTAATTCAAATTCTTTTGTTGAGACTATATTTAAAAATAGATTCAGTATTTCCTATTACTTGCACCAATTTTTTTTCTTTTATATCTGCCTGGAGCTATGTACTATAATTTATGATTACGTATATTTTATGGTCAGATCCTGGATTACATTTCTACCACACTGTGAAGACAGAGAGTGGCGTGTCTTTAGATAAAGAATGTGATGGAAAATTATCTATTTCTCTGTTCAGCAGTTCTAAATTTGTGGAGGACATGTAGAAGCCACATTTCTGAAGTCAGGCATATTTCTCGTTATAATGGAGCCGATGTGGAAATCAGCTCTGAGAACAAATACTTTTTTGTGGTCAACCCCAAATAAGAACTGACAGCCCTTCTAAATCAAAACACTGGACAGCAAGTCCTTTTTTTCTTGTAAAATGGGAAACTTGGTAAACATTAACAACACAAAAAAATGTGTCTATAGGAAGTAATTGAAAATGTAGAAAGATAACATAAGTAAGCAAGGGGGATGTTGTGAAGGCCATTGATCATTTCCAGGTGTCTTCCTGTCTGTAAAGAGCCTTGTTCATTAGGCTGTGTTTACTATAGAAGAAAAGATGAACCTGTGATACAATAGACCATAAAGATTCAGCTGATACACTTTAGTTTTTCTTGTGTTGTCCATTTTTTATGGTAGCTCATATAAGAAAACACTCGGCACCTTGTATTTGCTCCTGAAAAACACTGCGTCTTACTAGAGGGGAAGTGTGCAATATACTAGAGTCAACGAAACTGAAGACACCCATAGATGTAAGATAAATGAAACCGGACCTAGCCAAAAACACGCAGTATTTATTATCATTATTATTATAATTATTATTATTATTACACAATATTTATATAGTGCCAACATATTACGCAGCGCTTTACAAAATCCATACTCATGTCCCTAGCTGTCCCTCAAGGGGCTCACAATCTAATGTCCCTTCCTCATATCTCATATGTCATTAATACAGCATAAGGTTGATTTTGGAGGAAAGCCAATTACCCTAAGTGCATGTTTTTGGAATGTGGGGGGAAGTGGTAAGGTGGCATATAGGTTAGTTTTTGGTTTGGAGTTTGAATCGTATGATCTGCATGATATTTCATTCATTGCTGGAGAACCAGGCTGCTTTGTGTGATGGAGAAATGGTCCAATTCTCTTACCATTCTCTTACCCAATTCTCTTCCAGCTCAAGATATTTGTAGGGTTTAGATTTGTTTTAAAGGAATATGAAAATTTGATTCCTTCTGTAGTATGGTCATTTTATCAGTCTGTTGGAACTTGCCATGTTAGGAGAGGTGCCTATTATTTTGTTCTTTTTTGGGAAAAGGAAAAGAATGCCCTGTAGTGACCCCATCATTCAGAAGCATTAATTCTCAAACTCTTAGGAACCATTGAGTGGCCCAGTCCTCAGCTTCCAAAGTCTGAGGTATCAGACAACATCCTTATGCGTGCCTACATCTCTGTAGTAGTCAGATTCAGACATCCCCTCAATGGGTGTCTCCTTTTATGAAATGACATAATCCTTCCCACTGCTTGGCTGAGAGCCTTGCAAACAGTCACAGCAGTCTGTCCATTCAGGCCCTAGGAGGTCATATCCTCATGTAGCAGTCTGTGGCTAAATATCTTATCTGGCTCTATGTACACCAGTGACATGCCCCCTATGGCTTGTTGGACTAGCAGTCCATTGTGTGTCACAGCAGGGGGCAAGGACAACACAACAACAACTCCTGTGCATAATCTGCTAATCCCTGTAATGCAGACAACACACATTAACAAAACCATTAATTCAATTTCACTTCACAGTCTAGGAGATAGCTAGATAGACAATTCACACCAAGCAGTAAATGAGTGATACTGAGAATCTAGCTAGGCAATGTTAATGATATTTTTTATGTAAAGGAACAGTAAACCTGAATTACTTGAATGTGAATCTATGCTATACCTATAAAAGACAAAGCTATAGATTGTCCTAATTGCCCCCTACATCCACATCAACACATAATCCCTGTCATTTCATTATAGGGAAGCATGTGACTTATTGCCACCCTTCCCAATTAGAAGGTCTGGTACTACATGATTGCTCACTGGGGCATGAAGTCACATTAAGGCGGGTGCTTTAGCTCTGTGTATGCCAAGTTGCCAATCGGTGTATGCCAATTTGGCCCAAAACAGCCATAGAGATAGAACATCATTTAATGTCTATGGGTACTTTCAAGTTCATTGTAAAACCTAATTAATTTACTACAATCTTCTTTAGATCTACTAACAATTGTGTAAAACAAAGGGCCTGCCTAAACAGATACAAATAGAATTAATTGTAATTTTGGGAAATCTGAGGGTGACGATTCATGGTTCAATCTAATCATACAATCTCTGTACAGTCTCTGTTAGATTGACAGGTCAGACCAGGTAGTGGTCACACCAGTCACTAGGAGCAGTGGAAGTCACACAGCAGAGATCATTCCACATGAGGAAGTTATGAGCAATCACTTGGTAAAATATAGGCATTGTGTAATATGAGGTAAAGAACACAGAAAGTTTTCACAGATTTTTGGCAGGATGGTATGTTTTTGCATCCGACTAACATAAAAAACAAAACATTAACAATGGTATATTTAATAAACTAAAAAAGAATAAATAGGAAAAGTGCATTGTTAGGCCTTACACACAGTGTAATCTTGTATTATATGCATATTTCTCTACTTTTGCACACATTAGGAAGTTTTTACATTTACACTGGAGACAGGAACAATGAGTTCATTTACATGAAATATGTGTATCACACTTCTGAATGCTTTTGGCACCCAAAAATGAATGCCATTTTTGACATCAGGGTCCCATCAGGGCCTGCTGAGGCCTATTCCCAGACCAACTTTTCAATAAAGTACAGAAATAAAATTTAATTCTCTGACAATGATCTTTTGTGATAATTTCCACTGACATTAGAATGAAGGAGAGCTGTCACACAGCGCTGTTCAGTCCTATGGAGAGGGGAGAGGGGAGGATGTGTAGTAGACACCCTGCTGTGTCCTCCTCTATAGGAAATTACAGTGGTCATTCCCAGTTGGTTGTTTAGTGATCCACCATTGCAGATTGTTAAAATGACATTTGGGGGCTGCTGTAGATATGCTAGATTGCTGTCCAAGACAACCACAATCATTCTTCTTGGGCAATAGTTATCTAGTGTGTGTATGTAGCTTTAGGCATGCCATGCAAGGCTCCCATCTTGTGCCATGAGGGGCATTTTCAGAACTCAGAATAAATAACAATCTCAATGTAGGTAAATCCCTATATGTATAAGTGATGCATGAAAACATTAAAACATTTAGACCAGCAAGAAAAATATTAGGAGTCCTGTACAAAACAATCCATTTCTCAATTCCTATTGTTTGAGTTATAAAACGCAAATTGGAAAATGCCTGGAATTGTGTGAACAAGCCTGGACACACGTGCAATAATTATCATTTGAAAACGAACAATCAACAATTATTCTCGATTATTTTGAACGATCGTATCGTGCACAATTCTGTACATGCTGTAATGATACGATGGTTCAAACATAATCCACCAATAATGTTCACACTAAATACGTTCATTTGAACGATGCAGGAAGTGACATGTACAGGAGAAAAGGTATCACACAACAATCCATGATTACTGAACAACCGTACACACAATAGATTACAAACGATCAGATCAGCCGGCATGGTCGTTCGTTTCCAGCAGGATTCCTCATTTGTTGGCGTCATTGTGCACTTTTTTAGTTAACAATTATCGAATGATCTGTCGTGGATCGTTCGTTTTTTGCTGTATTTGTATTGAACAGAAAACCTTGAACTGGGTTGTCCTGTACAATCAGCAAGCAGCAGTTCAGCTTTATTCAACCTCCAGGATGGATTGAACATAGACAGTGTTTCCATAAAGGTAAACAGATAAATAAAGAAATCCTAAACTGTTCAGCATCTACTACACAAGTCCATCTCTACTAAAGGAAAGGATCCACAAAATAGCAGCGTGTACTTGCAAAGTTGCCATGACTCAGTCTCTTTCTGAGGACAAACATAGTGTTTTGTAACCGAAGATTAAAAAAAGGTTGTATGAGTAGCCAGCACTAGGGATGAGCGAAAATTTCCTTGAACTTCCTTTCGATGGTTCCGCTAAATTTAGGTGAACCGATTTTGCAAAACCATCAGAAGATTGGGGAAATTATAACAGGAAGATTCACAGGGGATTCACAGGATTCCCTGGGAATCCTCCTGTTTGCGATCCCCGGGGCACTAGAGGTTAATTACCTCTAGTGCCCCGGGGATCGCACATTCTTTTCAATGAATGCAGCCACAGCTGCAATCACTGAGAAGATGCCCAGCAAAGGAGAACCTCCTGACATTGTAATATAAGTATCTCCTACAAATGATACAAATGTTACAGATACAATGTATTATTTGTAAGAGATACTTATATTACAATGTCAGGAGGTTCTCCTGTGCTGGGCATCTTCTCAATGATTGCAGCTGTGGCTCAGATAGTTCAGAGGAAAGCCAACACTGTTCATTCACCTTTTCACCACCAAAAAGATTAAGATTAAATACAACAAGCACCCCAACTTGAGTCCATACCAGATGCCTGTATTCATTGGCGCTGCTGTGAATAGAAGGGACAACATTACGAGCCAATCAGCTGCATGCACATGTGTCGAAAGCAGAAGATATGTAAGGGATTTGAGGTGATTCAAGCTGGGCTACTGATACATAGATGAAGGTTTGGGCTGTTTTGTCTGGAAGACACTTTGACCACAAGGCTTGCTTTATAGAATTACATATTCCTTGGCATTAAAATGGTAGCATTTAATTAGACACAAGTGTTCTGCATTGAAATTTCCTGCTACAAATATCAATTCCTAAAAATTCCAGGTGGGCACAGTAAACTGGGGGATCTAAATAAATTGGAATTTGTTGATTAACAACACATGTTCAGTATCCTTTATTCTGCACCAATATAGATGGTTTCCTTCAAACAAAGCATGTTAGAAGGAAGGCTTCCTACACAGGGAGATGTGGATGTGTGACAACCATCTGCTTAGTAAGATAAACATTGCTGACAAACGTCTTCACATGTAGTCTCTCATGAATATTTATTGTAAGAAAACTCGGCATACTCAGCTCTAGCTTATTCTTCTTTTATAGATACATAAAGATTAAGACAATGATTTATTCCCAACATTTACAAAGGACAGACTTTTATAGAGTGCTTGATAAAGTACACATTATACAGAAGTGGCTCTTTCCAAAAAAGGGGTGTATGATCTAATCTTTGGCCTGAACCCTACAAGCAAAGGTGCTGATGGGTCATGAAGTACAGTATGGTTTCAGATTGTAGGAGGAGACCCATGAAAACACAAAGTGAAAATATATTCCGTTTAGTTGATAGCTTTAGTGGAAATTCAGCAAAGACCCCCAGTGCAGCGGGGTAAGAAAGCGAAGTAACAGTGCTGCTGTTTGGATCTTTCTGATCATCCAACATTTAGTTCTATTAGAACTGATAAATCTGGGGCGGCACAGATAGCTCAGTGAGTAGCAATTATTCCCCAAGCAAAATGGACAACAGAGAATAATAAAAAATGATAAACTAGTTACAAAAACTGTTCTGTGCATAGGCTGCTAAAGTGTTATATATATATATATATATATATATATATATATATATATATATACACATATATATATATATAAGTATATATATGCCAAAACTTTCCTTTTTTTGTAAAGGGTATGCAAAGGTTAAATATAGATACAAAAATTTTAAATATTTTAAGCCACATTTCCTTAGAGGAAATCATGACCTCTAGGGTTGTTTGTTAGGATTTTTTCCACATACATGCAGCACAACTAGGATGCTTTTCAGACCAAATCCCACGATGACCAGACAATTAAACATGTCCGTGCATTCCTCCAGGAATTAATGTTCCGGCCTGTGGTTTAACATTATATGGTGTAAAGTAATGAAGGTCACATGACTCATCATAGTGGCAGCATATTAGAAATTCCCTCATGTCCACATCTACAACCAATTAAATATTTTCATATGGTTGTCCTAAAATATGGCAATATATCTATATGAGAGGAAGCAATTTTGTAGCTTAATTGTAAACATTTCAGGATGTGTTTTATTTACATAGTCTGAGCAGTGACAAAGAATGTGACCCACCAAGTCTATCCTTCCATAGAAGGGGAAATGGTTAAGTTAAGTTAGGAAATTGAACATTTCTGAACTGTTCTGCTACAGGTAATACGCATGTGTAGTAAAACTGCCATAAATTGATAATGACCCAATAAAGATCTTTTTACATATGGGTGAACTGGCATGATTGTGCATTAAGTTGGCAAAAAGAGGAACCTATGAACATATCAGTCCCAAACAAATCAGTAGTGGTTGGCTGGGAAAATTCATGCTGATCAAATATCCCTCCCGCAAGTAGACTTAACCAGAGAATATTAGCCCATTTATAGATATTCTAAAGAGACCCTGCCATAAGTTTATATGTGCATTGAACATATGTTATTCATTCATACATCAACAAATGTAAAGCGGTCACTTAAGTATTTCCCCTGTGCTCCCCTCCTAGCAGCTACATAAAAGGTATTATGGGGAGGTGAGGAAAAGCTGCCTGCACAGAGCGCAATAATAATACATGTAATGACAGTCTTTATTGATCCTATATATTATGTGAGTTCATCTTAATTTCACAGACCTTTATTGCTAGCTTTTCTTATTTTTACATAAAAAGAGATGGGGACTTTCAGGCTTTCTACTGGCACCTCCAGTTTTCATGCCAAATTACTAAACCTTGAGAAATGTTTTCTGAATTTTTAGCTTCTTTCCTTTTCCCATCCCCCCCTTCTCTCCTGCTTTTAACCTCCTTTCTGATACATTTGGGTTTCCCATGGGCAGGTTAATGAGTGAAACTGCCCGCAAGAGAAAGTCCTGCGAGAGAGGAGGCCTTGAAGAAGTGGTGGCATTCTGATATGTGGCTGTGGTGTGGACCAGTCTCTGTTAAATAAATGTGACTATACATTATGTTCTAAGTTTAAATTCTAGCCCCCTTACACCACCTTGCAATGATACACCATTGTATCCTAAACATACACCCACTGTATTCCCATTATATCTCCCCTTTCACCACCTGCATTACCCTCTCCCACCTCCTTTATTCTCAATACATACACTAAATCAACTTTGCACCCTTTGTATCTCCCCATACACCACCTGACCTCCCCTGTATCCTCCCATATGCCCCCTGTATCCCTTCATACAGCCAATGTACCCCTCAATTACAGGCAAAGTCACAAAAGAGACCCAGGTTAGGACAATACATATGACAATGTGGGTGGGTGCCTATATTAGTCAGCTCTATGTGTAAACTGATGTAAATCTTTCAATCTCCAAAAAGTAAGTGAAGAGATATCTTTCCTTTGCTGTTTTAGGGCAGATAGGGGTTTTCCCTCTTCGCTATTCTAAACAAAAAAAAAAAAAACCTTAACCCTTGTAGCTGGTCCTCCTCTGCTCTGCAAGAGTTTATTGCTCAGTTTGCCTAGGGGGTGATGAATATACTTGGAGAAGAATATAAACTTATCTTATTCCCACAGATTCCTTCTATTCCTACAACCAGTCCCCCAAAGTGTCTTCCCTTCTCTGCCCGACCAATCCCAGCTATCTAATGTCACCCTTTGCAATGCAGAACCAGCAGTCCTGGATTGTATATAAGAAGGTCGAAGACCAGTCCATAACCCAGAAGCATTAGGCAATGGCATGGGATGACAGCTGCTCAAGGAATAAGGTAAGTATATGGTCTTATTCATCATCACCTACTAATAATTTTACTACTACATAGTATTTATATAGCGCAGACATATTATGCAGTGATGTACAAAGTCCATAGTCATGCCACTGGCTGTTCCTCATATCGGCTCACAATCTAATGTCCCTCCCATGGTAATATGTCCTTAACACAGTCTAAAGTTAATTTTGGGGGGAAGCCAATTAACCTAACTGCATGATTTGGAATAAGGGAGGAAACTGGAGTACCCAGAGGAACACCATGCAAACACGGGGAGAACATGCAAACTCCATGCAGATAGTGTCCTGGCTGAGATTCATACCTGGGACCTAGCACTGCAAAGAGCAGTTTGCTAACCTCTGAGCCACCATGCTGCCCATTACCTAGGCAAAAAGAGCACCAAGATCTAGTGATGAAAACACAGACTTGTGGCCTTGGACATGGAGATAATCTATGAAACAGGATCCTTCCACACTGATTTACAACTGCTAATACACAGACTCATTAGATTCTTGTTTTACATGCAGAACAAATCAATGACGAATCCATTTGTTAGATCTGTCTGCCAAGCCGTAATGAGATGAATCAGTTTTTCCGAGCAAACAAACTAAAGGAATAGCTTGAGTCACTGATCTCTTGGGGTAACTCTATGTTCAATCCACAAGAACTCTGTATTAAGCTTGTCAGCAGCTACAATTCCCCGCATTTGTTTCCAGCAATGCATCAGCAGTGAGTGCATGCCATGCATAACTTTCTTTTCCATCCTCTTTATCATCTTGTTTGTATAATAAACTGATTTGTTAAACTGCATACAATTGTATGATTGTCATTGCTCAAGTTAGAATGTTTGTGATTGTCCTAGGCAAAAATCTAACGTCTGTCCAGCTGTCCCATGTTGTCGCCTAGTAGCAACGTTTAGCAATCATTCATGTTGGATCACTTAACAACCGATAGGAAGGACCACTGCTGTTTCTGAATGAGAAGGATGCAGTGGGAGACCCAGAGCCAACATAAGGTGGGACTAGGGGTTTTCTGTACCAGGCCCCAATCAAAAGAGCTCAACTTCCCTTCTGCATAGAATAACCATTGCCGTCTCTACATTGCTTGTTCTTTCCTACTGATCACTTTCCAGGAAAAAACCCAGTGTCTGTAGATTAAATTGATGCAATCCTAATTCTTAATTATTTTAATTAGAATAAAATGTTTTTGCCATGAAAAACATTTTTTGATGTTTTACATGCAGTGCCATGGAGCTTTGATCTACAGTGCCATCTAGTGGCCAAATTAGGAACTGCATGTCTTGCTCATCCGTTCTTTCAGTTGCATAAAAATCAATCAAAAATATGAATCATTTGATTTAAAGAATTCTGCAATATACTGGTCTAAGTGGATTCCAGGGGACAAATTAGATCAGGGGTGTCAAACTCAAATACACAGAGGGTCGAAATTAAAAACTTAGACCAAGTTGCAGGGCAAACTTTAAATTTATTGGAAAAAATTGAGGAAGTTTGGATCTAAAACATTTTTATATGGAAACAAAGAGATTTTGCTCAACAATAAATCTGGAACAAGCCTATAATAGAGAAAGAGGCCTAAGAATTTTAAAGTTACATTTCAGTGGTAACGTTTTTGCACAAGCTAAGAATATTAATAACAATTTTATTCTATGCAAAACTGCATATTACTGCATGTTCTTCTCGTGTGTTCTTGTTTCTTCTTATAGAGATAATTGTTTTACTTTGCCAGAGAATGCAATGTCAAACCAAATGAATTGCTGCATTCACGTTGCATTTTCTGGCACAGTAAAACAATTATTATAGTAATAGCTCTATGATAATTCCTGATAATAATAATCCTGATAATTCCTGATTATTGAGCTTACCTGTCAGTATAAATTCCGTGGGGTCTACGCATAGGCTGCTGTTCAATAGACACGAGTGATGCCGCTACTACAATTCCCGGCATCACTTGCGTCTATAAAATGTGGGGCCACACATAGGCAGAGAGGCCACTGGTCTAGAGACACGAGTGATGCAGGGAATTCTTTACAACAGCAGCCTAATATGAATTGCAGCTGGCCCGCCATTACTACGGATTGCAGTAGAGGCGAGCCAGCTGCAATTCATATTAAAAATTCTTTTGGGGACCAAAAAAAAAGGCTGTGCCCGTGGGCCAGAGTTTGACACCCCTGAATTAGATGGTCAGGTTCTGATACATTCCTCCACAGGCCTTATTTGGCTTTATAACATGTTTTTAAATAATTCATTGACAAATTATAAATAATTGCGGGTTATGTTAGCTCTTAACCCCATCACTACCATTTCATATAAGCTTAAACATGTTAAAATAATTTCTAGGTTGTTACCAATCTTTTTAAATATGCAGGTTTTATAAGAGTAGCTGGTGATCTTGCCATGTTCAGACATTTCCTAGTATGGGGTGGCAGCTGTCTTTCATCTGTTCTTCTGCTTTCTCATCTGGTGGGAGACTACAACTACAAGCACCCAACATACATTACAAAGGTATGATTCAGTATTGTCACTTTTAGAAAGGCAATCTATAGTAATAATGTGCAGCTGTTGCTGGAGTGAACACACCCAGACAGGAATTGGCTGCAAGAGACTAGAGAAGATCGGCAGATCCATCAGCACTTACAGCACTGAGCAGATACTGCACTACAAATAGATAACCTGTCATGTCATATACACTTTTCTAGGCTGCCATTTCCTTATTTTTATACCAAAATAAGTTCATAAGAAAGCTGACAGATTTTTTTATTTTATTTACATTTTTTTCCTAATGAAAAAAATAAGATGCCCATCATCAAAATGTATAATTTTCAATGCAAGCTGTGTAAGTATTTAAATTTGACCTGGTTTCAGCCTTTTGTGGTTTTTGTACAGTGGGGTGTGGGAGGAAGAAGTAGCAACACCAGGAGCCCAAGAGTTCATGTATAGGGATGAGCGAGCAAAATTTTAAAATTAGATCTCGTGGTGAATCGGGCCATTCTCGCTTACCAAACATGTAAGCGAGAACGACCTGTGTAAATTCGTCCGCTGAGATTGAATTTTTTGGACCTGCAAGAGCAATCAGGGGAGCAGAGCTGACAGCTCCACTGCCCTGATTGCTCTTGCAGCCCTGTAGTATGTGTTCTTTGAAGGAGATTCTCTATCAAAGAACACAGAAGTCTCGCAGCCGTGTGAATCATCTTGTAAAGATTCCTATGGCTGCATTCATTGATGAGCACAGCCGCGGGATTTACAATAACAGGAGGAGTACCAAGGCTGCATTCATGAATGTAGCCATGAGAATCCTCCTGTGCGCGATCCCCGGGCACTAGAGGTTAAAAGAGGGCAAGCCCGGGGATTGCGCACAGGAGGATTCCCACAGCTGCATTCATGAATGCAGCCGCGGAACTCCTCCTGCCTTTCCGGGCACTAGAGGTTAAATAAGGGCTCGCCCACATTTAACTTCTAGGGCCCGGGGATCGCGCACAGGAGGATTCCCATGGCTGCATTGCAACCGCAGTACTCCTCCTGTAATGATTTCCTCGATCTTCCAATGGGTTCCCGAAATCAGTTTGCCTAACTTTCGTGGACCCATCGTAAGTTCCAGGAAATTTCCATGAGAAAGTCAGAGGCATTCTCCCTCATCCCTATTTATGTACTTATTGTACTTACTAGAAGCATGTTGGTAGAAAGAGAAAACAGAGTGACACTCAGATGTGTTCATTATTGTACAGTGCTGTTTACCATTTGAATGCCCTGTCACAGGCTAGGGGATTATATATACCGTGTTTCCCCGAAAATAAGACAGTGTCTTATATTTATTTTGCCTCTGAAAATCTCATTAGGGCTTATTTTCAGGGGATGTCTTATTTTTCTCACAAAAAAATCTATATTTATTCATGTACAAAAATCTGTAGTTACCAAAACCTGCAACCAATATTACTATAGAAAGATACCTCTTTGTTACCTGTGACCTGTCAAAATCACAGATTTCTTCTGTTATATACAAGAAGTCATGAATAAGAATTGACATAAATGAGTAATGAAAAAAACACAGCTTCATAAGCAAACAAGTGAAACATAACAAGAAAATGTGCTGACAATTAACATGTGACTCATAGAGTTACATGTTAAATCTGAGTAAAAGTAAAAAAAAAAAAAAAAAATCAATTAATAAATATGCATTGCTGCTAATGAATAAAATACCAGCAAGGACCTTTTGAAAAGAGAATCAACCAACCTCTTAGTGCTAGTGTCACACCAGAGTACTGTAGGTTAATTAACCCTGCGATTTCTTCACCCCTTGCTCCAGTGCTTTTGAAATCTCCTGCTCTCTCTCTGCTCCCTCCTTCCTCTTGGTATCCCTCCGTGTACCACGTGACCACACCCTCCGAAGAAGCCAATAGGGCTTACTTTCAGGGGAGGGCTTATATTTCACCCTTGCATGAGTAGCCTGCTAGGGCTTACTTTCGGGGTAGGTCTTATTTTCGGGGAAACACGGTGTATATATATATATATATATATATATATATATATATATATATATTTCATGTAATAGTACTACAATTTGTGATTGCTTTACACAAAACACACAATGATTACCTTTGTACACTTCTACAAGTTCATGGTACCCATTTTCTAACACACAGAAGTGTTCAAACCTGGAAAGGGAAAAAAGTTTTCCTATTAGTATTCTGATGTACCACCATTGGAAAAGCCTCCATACATCACTGCACAAATATAGAATATTACAACAAAACCAGCCAATAAGATTTGGTATGGAGTCCATAGGAGGTCTGTTACCTAATTATTACTAATAAGCCTGATAGTTGTACTGCACATCAGTATATGACAGCATGATTGCTCATCAGCTTGTTATATGAATTATTGAAGTATCCTGAACTTGTGTCTTATTTGTTGTGTCGATTCCTCTCTATAAAGATCATCCATTTGGACAGAATAGAGATGTTACCCCACTGACTGTGGTGTTACATTTGGATTGAGTACCTGTTTGTTCCCATACAAACCTGTTTGTTTTTTTCTACCTAGAAGGTTGGGGTTTCAGAACGTGACTACACATCCAACCATCCTCTAATATCCATTGACAGCTTTACAGTCTTGGAAGAGGAAGTCCAGATCAGGAACAGCAGCTGTGTATGATCTCTCTGCAATGTACAATGTTAATGTAGGTTTGGCATTTGTATTGTTTTGAATCTTAAAAAAGCCTGCAAATACCACTGCGGCTCATGAGAACATATTTTGCACATTGGCCAAAGAATGTGAAAGAGAAGAAACTTTTTTTGGCATTGTACTTTTGGAATAGTTTTTTAAAATGATCTTTTATTGTTATCTGTTGGACAATAGCAACAATATTCCAGTAACAGCATAGCCTTAATAGTTGTGCAGGCCTGCTGTCACAAAAAAGTGCTTTTCAAAACCAGAAAAGTCTACACTGGTGAATGGTACTGCACCAGCAAACTTCTCCATTGTAATCACAAACTTTTCAACTGAACTCATGGACTGCCACTACAACAGCACAATTTTCCACTGTATTGACACAAATCTCTGCTTTTTGTATGCTTTGTTTGTTCCCCAGGCTGCTCTGTACAATGTATTATCTATCCATACCACCAAAATTGCTTTTTTGGAATACAATTAGTCATCCTATTTATTGAGTGAGTGTGCTTGTATATAGTTACCATCACACAAGCAATTGTACTTTTCCAAAAACACCAGCTATTTAAAAAATCTGTGCATGCTTGACTTGTAAATCACTAATATTTAGGCAAATCAGTCTCCAGCGTACCCCTCTCTCATCATGTTGTTAAGATATACATGTATATATATACAGAATGACCTTTATCTGCAGTACAGGTACTACTACTTCTACAGGTGCCATTGCTATATTCTTGGGGACCACTGATCTACCTGCACATATACAGCTTGCACATGCTTGTTCCCGACCTGTATCTTGCTGTGAATATTGCTGTTGCAACCATTTCTGTAGTCCCTGAATGTCACCTGAATGCTAGGTAGCCAACAGAGAATAAATATCTGAAAATTGTCATGTGACCACCACGTGAGTGAGAAATTATCATCATCCCAAAGATCATCTTCATGCTGATATGAACAGAAATGTTGCAACATTCAAAGTAAACAGGGATTAAGGTTCCCCTTCCTCCCCTACCTGCAAACACACACAGGTGTGTCAGGTGACTGGCTGCATAGGAACCAAGCACTGAATTGTGTAGGAAGGGGAGAGAGTCGCATCTTTCTCCATTCACTTAAAAATAACATATAAAGCTGAACTGAGTGTCAGTGAAGTTAAGGTAAAGAAAGTGTAAGTAGGTGAGAGGGGCATCAAAATCAACCAGTAGGGTTTCTGAGAATTGAAAGTTATTGGAAATGTTAGGACTACTTTTACTGACCTCCTTCTAAGATAGTAGTTGTCTGGCCATCTGAAGTCACAAAAATTCCAATCAAAGAGTCAGAGTTAAGTCAGAGCCCCTATCTGCATATCTGTTATTAGTGATTCAGAAAGTTAGTGAATCAGCAAGACATCCAAACAATTTAAATGTTTAAAAATACAGCCACATTGGTTACTATATTTTCTAACAGGTTTCCTGGCCTGGGAACACAGGCCAGGGGTCTCTAGGGCCAGGTGGCCCCCCATGTCTGAGCTACTTGTCTCTATCATACTCAGAAACCCTGAGCCTCTCTTTATTATTCCATTGGATTTCAATGTCAGAATCTCTGTGCTGAGAGTTTTCAAAGTAAACCGTCTGGTGCAGGGAGCAATGTCCTACTCTACAGCAACATCCCTACAACACTAACCTACCCTGCAACACCAGTAATTATCCACCCTGCATCCCCAACATTTCCCTTTTAATGTACAGCACTGCGTACTATGTTGGCGCTATATAAATACAGTTTAATCATAATAATAACCTTCTCTAAAAGTTTTACCCTTACTTTACCCTCCTGTAAACTTAGCGCAACCCTGCCTGTAGTATTAACAATAACCCCATTCTCCCTACAACCCCAACCCTTACAATACCTGGCCAAAAAGAAAGACAACCGAGGATGAAAGAGCAACTGGGAGGAATGTACATTAAATAGGTCAAATTTTACAAATTATAAACTCCTAAAGTCCTATTCTGGATGACCTTACTTTGCAAGGCAGGACTTAGTTGTATTCCAAATAATGTCACTGGGGATGGAACTCTTTCATGGACAGATACATTTAATTGACAAACCATGCCTCGATTTATTGTTCCTCCACTGGGTAGTTCAGCAACTTTTGATAAAGTGGCATTGGCAGAAGCATAGACCTTACTTGTCTGGCTAGTAAATCATTTTATGTCTCCCTGCAGTTTCCCATTTTACAGTTTACTCTGGGGACTTTACTGTGCATTAGAAGGGAGTTGTTTTTAAATGTTTTTATGGGTGACAGTGTGTTGTATCTTGATAACTGCTGTGCAGTGACTTGTTTTAGAAACCTGGAAAATCTGTCATCATTTTATATTATTTCGACTACTGTCACCGGTAGAGAATTCAAGTTCCATCCTAACACAGGAAAAGTTCTTCCAGACTCACCCACAATGAGATCACTTTTATCAGCGACATCCACAATTTCTGTACCCCTCCCATGAAAATGAAATAATTCTGGGCAGAATGATTTAGCAGTCATGTGCTTTGTAGGTTGGCTGCCAGTGACTGATTTTTTATGTTAAAATCAACTGCATAATTTGTGGAATCACACTGCTGTATTATTTTATGGAGCATTTACTATGTTTCTTATTTGATGTAGTGGGTTTGTGCCTAGATAGTGGTTACCTCTTTTGAATTTTTGTATTTTTACCAAACCCTTAAACTGATATATAGATTTGTTGAAAGGAAGAATAGGGAAGGCAAGAATTTATTGGAAAGTGGTTTTCTTATATTTATATTGTGTTAGTTACAGTTTATAATATTTTCCAATATACTAGACAAAGTTCACCTAGTATTTGTAGTAGACGCTGCAAATATGACCCACAGAGTAAACTATGGGGAGAAAATAATATCAAGGCGACATAGGTTGATTGCAGAAAAACGAAAATTTAATTGTCCGGTCTGGAGAAAATACCAGCAGCGCTCCATGAGCCTCAGATCAGATCACCCTCTGAAAAAATACCTTCTTTTCCTTCTTCCACTCCTTGGTATCTAATACCAAGTTACCAGAGTTCCCCATGATTCCCTAACCCTCGCCTTATTATATACTATTCATCAACACCTTCCTGGGTCTTCAACAACTTAGGTCTTTCGCCACCAACCTCGAGGAAGCCACTTTTGGTGTCGGGATCTGAAAATATTTTTTTTTTGCATTTCTACAAACAGCCTTTTGCATATTCTTCTTTTCAACAAAACTATATTATGTTTCTTATTTGGTTAAATAAATGAATCTGTGTATATGAGGTTAATTACCTTCACTTTGTATAGATATCCTCCCACTTATTGTTTTGGGACAATGTGAAAGAAAATAAAGCGAGACAGACAGTAATACAAAAATGGACATGGTTTTTAATCCTGTTCTTCGCTATTCAAAGGTTTTGGCTATACACACAATTTAATGTAGAACTATGCTCACTGGTGGGTAGTGAGCGTCTGCCACAATCGATAGGTATGTACAACATACTTGCCCTATTCGGCTTGCTCCTTTCTGCTCCTTTAAAAGAGCACTCTAAACCCATCTTTTCAAACTTGCCTACATGTTTACTTCTGTCTCCTAAAACCCTCACTACTTCCCAATATCCCCCCCACTTCTTATTGTGTGCTGCTTCCCCCACCTCCTAGATTGTAAGCTCTTTGGGACAGGGTCCTCTCCTCCTCCTGTGTCACCATCTGTATCTGTTTGTCATTTGCATCCCCTTTTCAATGTACAGCGCTGCGTAATATGTTGGTGCTATCTAAATCCTGTTTATTATTTTGATAATAATAATAATAATAATAGTAATAATTGGTGGTTAGTAAGCTTCAGCCACAATTGGTAAGTATGTACAGCATGCTTGAGATGACAGGCTCCTTCCATCACCATGTACCAGAAGGCCGCCATCTTTCCCACCAACTGTCCACAGTGGACTTCCAGGTCCATGACAATCCTCCTCAGGCATTGGATGGCCATGAATGATGTAACTTGTCACAAGGCCCCCAAGCTCCACACTACTTGGTGCATGGGCACTTGCAGTGTGGGGCTAAAACGAAAAGTCGCAAAACATCATGCCTTTTTTTATCTGGTGACTTTAGTTTTTCAATTTAGGTTGGCTTTAATTGCAGAAAATCCACTAACAGGTCAAATAATAAGTATACCTAATCTCCTAAAAATAGTAATAATTAATAATAAATTTCTGGGGCTTTCCAGGTGTAACAGAAATTCCTAAAATCATAACCATGTTAATTATTCATTACAAAAATTCCACAAAGCTTGTTAAAAAACAAGAAATACCTTCAAGTCCATGTTTTCATACATAAACTGGCTCTACCACAACTTTCTCTCTCTTCCTTTATTCCTCTTATGTCTCCAAGTGGTTTTCCAGTTCACAACACAAAAGAAGAAATTCTGCCCAATAAAAAACTGTACTGTATGCGTTTTGTGGGATTTTTTCATCACTTCTGGAGTAAGGAGGTGATATTCCATAGAACAACACTATCAACTTATAGAATAAAAAGTTCAAAAAATATTAAATTTACTAAATTACCTTAACAGTAACTTTTGCAATAAATCAAAATAAATTAGCCAAAATATGAACAATCTGTAACCAATCTGAGTCATTTTTTTAAATGTTCCTTATAGTTAAAGATGAAATGCCACTTACTTGATTAAAAACAATAAGTATTGCATATTCCAACCCATGTTACATAGAGTAAATGGATGCTGATGAAAGAAAGAAACAAGCAATCACATATGGGAATGAAACAGACATCGGCTAATCATGATCATGTTCCTCGTTTAGGACAAATTAACCCTTTGTAAATTTGTAGCACATTGTCAGTTAGTAGCGGACCCAAAGTCAGCTGAAGTGAACAAGGAAGAGACAAACCCTCATGCCTCTATGTAACTGATACAAATATACAACTATGTATGTGGTTTCATAATGTATTTCATTTAGTTGATGCATGTTTCAGGTTTTGGCTATACATACACTTTAAAAGAGAACTGTATTTATTTGTGGTGGTGAGCTTCTGCCATAATAAGTATGTAAGTACATCACACTTTGCTGATTTTGGCACAGACTTATCTGGTCACACAGCACATTTTTTCTTTCTGAGGACCACTGACTCCAGGGCATCCCCTTACTGACCCTGGGGGAATGTTCCTCCCTCCCAATGATATATGGTTTTTATTGTTGCACTCTGAACACTGAAGTTCTAATGTGTATTGTTCTGACTTTTATGTACTGTGTACTTTAGTAGTTTGTTACATAGACCTGAATCCTGCACTATATAGTTTGTGTATTACAAATACACTTTATTGTGTATGTGTTGACAAAAGTAGTCAAAAGTGCTTATTTGCAACTAAATTTTTGTTGACCTCTACATGCCCTATATAAAACAATTTTTTAGCTATACATAAACTCAGATTTCAAAAAAAAAGATTTCAACAAAATATACTATCCAAGAATGTTTCTCAGGGCTTGAAAACATGAATATTGTGTCAGTTTTTATAATGTGCTTGTTTTTCTTGTAAATAGAAAGACAACCTTCCTTTCCAACAGGGCACTGAATATTTCTCATTTACACTCTGTACACATCGGTTACTTTGAAGCCTATATAACATATGGTATTAGGTCATAATAATGAAGCACAAGAACATATCACCCTGCCACACACACATACAGATATGGCTTCCTCCCAGCCTGCTTTCATCCATTTATATTTTAAACCACTCTTAGGCTTATCTGAACCCACCAACACATGTTCCTTGTTGGTGGCATCCTTAAACAGCAGAAGCATGCCTATTTCTCATCAATTGTATGGACTACTTTATGTAGTTTGAACATTTTACAGCTGGCGATCCCAGGGGGAACTGAATCACCCACGCACCCTCATTCATTTTCAATGGGCAACCACAGGTGAGGCGCTACAAGTCTAAACCGTGGCTGCATTCACAGGCACGAGGAAGCAGTAACCCCACTGCAACCTCACTGCCTGCCTAAACTAGGCCCAAACTAGGCTAGGTACACACGTGCAATAAATATTGTTGGAAAACGACCGATGTACACACACTAGATACGATCATTTGAACGATGCAGGAAGTGACGTGTACCAAAGAAAGTGTCCTGCAAAACAATCCACGATCACTGAACAACCGTACACACAATACATAGTGAACGATCATCGCCCAATCACATCCCCTGGGACGGTCGTTCATTTCCAGCGACATTCCTCCTAATGGGTGTTGTTGGCCAGTCGTTGTGCACTTTTTATTGCTAATGACTGGTCATTATTCGTTTGTTTCCAACGACAATTATTGCTCCTGTGTACAAAGCCTAAGCCCTAAGGAATTTCCTCTAATTGTGGAACGATTTCCAATAACTTTCTATTCTGTGTGCAGGAGTGGACGTGAAAGGGGGACAGAGACAGACTAAAAAAAAATATGAAGGAATTTCTAACATTTTCTAGTTCTGTTCAAAACTTAAAAATGTGTTTTTACACTTTAAAAGTAAAAAAATTCAAATTTAAATACATAAAGCAAAACAAACAAATGATATAAACGAATATATATATATATATATATATATTTATGGGTAATGCTTCAATATTCAGTTTCAATCCAGAAATTGATGGCCAGCATCATTTAATCAAATAGTCCCCAAACTACAGCCCACTGATTGGCATAGACTGGCACCTGCAATGGCCACAGGTGCTAGGTTTGCAACACAGAAGATGAATGTAACAGGCACCTACGCTCAGGAACTTCAGCATGATGGTGCCTGTATAGTCCCAGTTGTGACGCTAGCTTTATTAGTAGCACAGACATTGGAAGGTAAGTTCTAACACATATGCTGCAAAACAATTTTCGTATTTTGTATTCCCACTGACTGATAATGCACTAACTATACCTACACTAGCAAAGAATTAATTTCTCTGTCATTTTCTCAGCATGGTTCTTTTCAGCACACCACCTGATTGGCTGCTTTTACCTATTCTTTCTCTCACATCCTGGCCCTGCTCTTGATAGACTACAAGATTCTAAAATTCACATATTTATCTGTTTGCATTTTAAAAATACATTACATTTTGGGCTTTATTTTTAATTTATTCCCATCAATTTGAAATTTACTAAAAATAGTCAAATCTCTCTACTTTCTTACTTTAATTCCTATTAAAACAATGATTTGTTCTGCCACCTAGTGGTCAATCTTTAAAGTGCACCACTGTCACAATAGGAAATGCTATCTGTATAAATGAAAATTATGAACTAATCTAGAGAATAATTTTAAAAAAGAGCTCTTTGTATTACAGAGCTGCATTCATTTGTTTTTTTTACATCTGCCTACAGTGCTCATATTTCATGATCTTCAGTGTGGTTTCCCTTTAAAAAAAGAAAAACTAATGTTGCAGAAACTGGCTGCTTATCCTACTCTCATAGTTCAAGCAGGGTGAGAATCTTACCACCACCACTGTTAGATATTGTTTTGAGAAGATGAGAGGTCAAAACATTTCAAAGGGTTCTCCTTGGATCTCCAATAAATCAGAAAAGACCCAGGGAGGGGGGAGGGTTATGAAATAAATGCAGATTTTTTTATATACTTCAAAGTTTCGCCTCAGTCCTTATTTGGCCAAAATCTCCAGCTGAAGTCAAGAAGCGATTTCCTCCCAAACTGTTCAGAATATAGGCCTGGATTGATATAATCTGGCTGCTGGGTTTTTGTTTGTTCAGGGCTCAAGCATCTGTTTTGCAGCCTGTTAGAATTAGCAGAGGTTTCTCTGATTCCTATATAGTTTAGGGCCGATGGGAACCAACATTGGTGATTGTAAGCAATATTACTGACATCTGGTCATTCAAGTTAAAGCAAATGTGATTTTCCTCCTGATAATATGGCATCATATTACAATTTGATTTCCGAAGAACTGCCTCGTGTATCAAAGTGTTTAAAGAATTGTTTATTATGGCATGCAACTGGGAGGATTATTTAACTGTCCTTAGTCCTGGTAGATACTGTTGGATCCTCAAAGTGTTCATTCTGCCCAGTGTTCTTCTCCTGACCTTCTGGAATTTGACCTTGATTCTAACCATGTCTCCTCTTTTCCATCTGCCCTGACCCTGGTTTGTCCTGTCCATGTCACCTATCTGCCACCCCCCTTCCCCCTTCAACCTTGGCTAGTTTTTAACCACTCCACTCTTCTGCCTCCTGCACTGACCTTGGCTTGTCTTCAACCACTTTTCCTTTCCGACAATTTCTCTTGGCTTGTTTCTAAACATGTCTTCTGTCAGCCACCTAACCTGAAATTAGATTGTCCTTGACCATGTCTCCTATCTCCCACCTGTGCTGACCTTGATCTGTCCTCCATCATGTCTCCCATCTGCCACCTGCCCAGACCCTGGCTTGTCCTTGACCACATTTTCTGTTTACCTCCTGCCCTGCCCTTGGCTTGTCCCCATTCACACCCTCTATCTGCCACCTGACCTGACCTTGGCTTATTCCTTATTATGTCCCTTTTCTGCCACCTACCCTGACATTGGCTTGTCCTTGACCACGTCTCCTATCTCCTGTCTGTATTGGCATTGGCTTGTCCTCCCCCTCTTCTTCTGTTTGCCACTGGCCTAACCTTGGCTTGTCCTGGACTACATCTTCTGTCTGCCACCTCCTGGACCACATCTTCTGTCTGCCACCTTCCCTGACCTTGGTCTCTCCTGGACCACATCTTCTGTCTGCCACCTTCCCTGACCTTGGTCTGTCCTGGACCACATCTTCTGTCTGCCTCCTGGCCTGACCTTGGTCTGTCCTCAAAGACATCCTCTGTCTGCCACTTGTCCTGACTTGGCATGTTCATGACCACACTGTACATTCCCCCAAGCCTTCTAGCATCCAAGATCTAAGCCTCTAATAGTTTAGTTGTAAAATATCCCCATTTTGCCATCTCAGTCCTAATAATTGAGTATTCCCTTCTAGACAGCAGTATGTAAACTACTTCCTCTCCTCCTTACTCCAACAACTTCATGAGAAATTTCACCCCATAATCCCTGCAAAATTAAAAGTGTCCCATCAAAAAACAGTTGAAGTGTGAATAACATTAGAGGTCACATGACCCCTTTCCATTTTCTACTTTCTCCAGCTGTTTCTAACCAATGGTTGACACACGGTATACAAACAGATATTTAATGACAGCATTTAATAAGTCACGCCTAAAAACAAGAGAAGGGCAGATTATCTGTGATGTCAATGATAACCAGATTGCTTATTTCTCCACTTAAACTGAACATAAAGCCCAACACTAATTGTTTCTGTTTGGTTTGTTAAACACAGTCATGTGAAAAACTAAGTACACCATGAAATTGCACTAAATCTAGATAAAAGTGATCTGCTTTTTGAAAAAAAAATTTTTGTAAAAAAAATAGTAATAGTTGTAATAGTGTACTGAGGAAAATGTATGTACACCCTGGGCCTTGGGTCTTTTTAGGCTGTTCCTTGGTGGATTTGCAGTCATTTTTAATACACCTTCAACTTCTGATGATGACTTCTAATAGGTGACATGCAAAAGAACTCCAAACCATACCATTTCCACCACAATGCTTCACAGTTGAGGAGTATCAGTTCTTTTTCAGCTCCTGAAATGCTGTTTTCTGTTTGTGCCAACTACCCTTACAGTGGCCAAACAACTTCGACTTTGGTTCATTAGTTCATAAAAAAGTTTTAGAAGGTCAATTCTTTGCCTAAATGTTTAATAGAATCATTGCTTTTTATTCTTTTTAAATAGTAACAGCTTTTTGCACCCCTTCCAAGGGGTCAATATGGTACAGTCTATTTTTGATTGTTTATACATGCACTTTGACACCAACCATTACAAGAATTGCCTGCTGATCATGTAATCTTGGAAAGCTTTAAATGATGTTTTTTTGGGCTGCATTTGTTGGGTCAGCCAGCCCTGGACAAATTAGCAGTTGTTTTAAATTTATGCCATTTTTAGGTTTTTTTTCTTACACTGGAATGATTGATTTCAAGTAATTTGGCAAGATGGTAGAATAAAATATGTTCTCCTTGCATAGTTTGCCCCTCCCAGGAGTTTAATCATAAGCCTTTTTTTGCAGGGATGTGCTGCATAATGTTTTTGTGGGGTTTTTTACAATCGTGACTTGACATGTAGTAATAGAAGAATGTTTAATATAATCCAGAAGAATGTTCACCTGAACAGAACATTTATTTGTCATGTATGATCTGTAAATCTGCTTGTTCTAATAAAGTATAAGTCAGGGCAAAAAATAAGAATAAAAATATTGTCTGTATATCCCTCCACTATATACACATTTCTTATTGCTGCAAGTCATGACAGAACCAGTCCTGTCCTGGTCAGTTCTATTGTGACAGTGCTGATTTTCAATAGATACGTTTTATGAGCATTGTTACCCCATCATTGGAGTTGTTACTGCCAGAATCACTAGGTAAAAAAAAGGAAGAATAGGAGCATGAGAAAAAGAAAGAACTGTAACTATCATTACTAAAGACTGGTAAGTTGCAACACGTATTTTTGTTCTTGGGTTCATATCGATACATTAGTACAAAGGCCAGGTTCTACATCTTTTCCCCAAGTACTATTTGTTTGAAGATGCTATAGAAAACAGCTCTAACTGAAAGGGGAGGAGACATGCTGCAGTTCAACTTTCACTTACAGGTCATTTCTCCACCTTTCCCCATGAATGGACAGTGAAAAAGAAGCAGCTGACTGATGAACTCATCTGTCTATTACTTTGTTCTGGTTTCCTTTCACCATGCTTGTTGCACTGCAGCCTGGGCCAGATTTACATCTCAGAACCCCATAGGCACAGAACACAGTAAACCATGGCAGGATGGAGCCACAATAAGGTACATCCTAGACCTGTAATTCTCAACCAGGGTTCCCCCAAAGGTTGCTAGGGGTTCCTTGAGCAATGAGCAGGGAGAGGAGGGTGGTGTTACAAAAGCCTCACTGCCTTCCTCCATGCCCCCTTCAGCTGGAGGACAGACTAAGTATGAATTGACTTGATAAATGAAGAGACTAGACTTGGGACTCGACCTTGAAGAATTCTTGGTGACTTGAGACTTGACTTGGGACTTGGTGTCAATGAATTGGGATTCGACTTGGACTTGAAGGGTGATGACTTCCAACCTCTGACACACACACACAAATATATTTATTTCTAAATATACTACAATATTAAATGGAATACCAAGACTGAAACAGAAAATCTGTTACATGTAAAACTGTGACTATTTTCCCATTGCTGCTCCCTGAGTTGTCATACTCCACCCCCGAGGAGCATTAAGCTAGTAAACCCAAGTTCTGCTGAGCTTATCTCTGCATAAAAAATAGTTATATTTACTTAATTGATGTAGAGGACATGAAAATGTGAAAAAGCCTTTGGCTTTTTTTAAAGTTGAGCTAAACTTCACAAATAAACCCAATAGGTAGAGGTTTATGACAAGGGACAAGCAAATTGTATTTTGCAAAAAAAAAACTTTTCCCCCCACTTCTGGTGTCTTTTTGTTTTTGCTTACACATTATAACTTATAAAGTGTCTGATTCATAGCACCACCAAATACAGATGTAGATTCTAGGAAAAAGAAAACTCCTGCATATGATCAAAGACTTCCCAATTGCCAAAGAGGAGTGCAGTGGACCTAGAAAAGTCAGCAGTGAAGATGGTAGGTTTAGGGGAAGCAGCAGTGACCGGTTCCTTGACCTGACCACACTGCAGAACTCTTACAAAAAAGGTTGGTGGGTGCCATATTCAGCAAATTTGCTGTGCATTATGGAAAAGGTTCACCCTCACAAGACTAGTTTCACTCCACTTTATAGTGGAACTTAAAACGGAAAAGGAATTAATGTTTTTAGCAGAAAAAGTGTAAAATATCTATTTGCCCTGCTTTTTTACTTCTATGTTCACTGCTAAGCATCCAAGCATAGTGTTGCTTAATGGGGACATTGTAACTCTTGTCTGCATGAATGGGAGCTATATAGTCAGTGGCCATCCAATGGCTAAAAGGACCTATAAGGAGCAGCAGTGAGGATGGCATCGGCCACAGATTGCACATCAACTTTAACCTGCCCACCCCCCCAGAGAAGGGCACACAGGTAAATGTAGGTATGCTGTGCATACTTACACATGAGGGTAATAGCTCCACTGTAACATCCTCCTCTCTGGTATTCCACTAACCTGACTCTCTCCTCTACAATCTATTATGAATGCTGCAGCCAGACTCATCCATCCTTCCCTCCGCTCCTCTTCCGCTGCATCTCTTTGTAGATCTCTCATTGGCTTCCTTTTCACCTTAGAATCAAATTTAAGCTCCTGTGCTTTGCCTTCAAATCCCTCACAGTTATTGTCCCACTTCCATTTCTGACCTGGTACAAAAGTACTCCCCCAACCGCTCTCTCCGCTTCTCCAATGACCTACTAATAACTTCCTCACTCATAACCTCATCACACGTACGGATTCAAGACTTCTCTAGAGCTGCACCAGCTCTCTGGAATGTTCTTCCTCATCCTATTCGGCTTGCTCCTACTTTCTGCTCATTTAAAAGAGCACTCAAAACCCATTTTTTCAAACTTGCCTACCCATCTTCTGTCTTTTGAAACCCTCACTACTTCCCACCACTACATATCCCCCTCCTATTGTGTGTAAATTCCCCCACCTACTAGATTGTAAGCTCTTCGGGGCAGGGTCCTCTCCTCCTGTATCACTGTCTATATCTGTCTGTCATTTGCAGCCCCTATTTATTGTACAGCGCTGCGTAATATGTTGGCGCTATATAAATCCTATTTATTAATAATTATAATAATAAAAATAATAGCTCATCCACACATAATGAAATTTGTTTTCACCAAAAAGGACAAATTTCTAATTTTCCACACATCGTGACTTTTTAAAAATTGGTCATGTCTAATATTGGTCTTTATTTCCAGGTTGTCCATGTAAGGCTGACTTCTCTCTCATGTGCCTGTAGCTTTCACCTCTGCTTTTCATTTATCTCCCCTGTTAAGTATCACAATCCTCTTCCATCTCCTTTACAGTCTCAGGGTTATGTCTGGGTTTCTTCTCTCTAATCTCCCCTTCAGAAGAGTTTTGTTTTTCTGTCTCTCTGCATTCCATGTGTCCCTCTTATCTCTCCCACACTTTATGTCTCCCAAACTAAAACTTCTTGGCCTCAGAGGATATTGCTGCCTCTCTCCTGCTGGGGTTAACTGGTTTCTCTATTAAATGAATCCAGATGTACCACAAGCAGTGGTGAGACCGGATGTCACTGTTGTTTTATTCAGTGTGGCTTTTTTTTCTGAAGAATTAGGAAAAGAAAATCAGTTCTCACGAATTTGTGGAGCGTGTTCTCAGGATAGAAGGTCAGAACTGTAACACTTATAGGTTCCATATACATTATCATGGGAATCTGCACTGTGAGAACGATGTATGTTTGGCAACTCACAGGCGTGCTGTGGGTTTGCATTTTCTTTTATGTGTATAAATAGTGTGTATATATAGCAATGTAATCCATTTAAGCCTTCTGTGGCAGGGCCCTGTAAGGGTCAAATGGATCATTCCAAACTGGTGCCTTCTCTCTCTTTAAACCAAGTTCTCATCAGTTGCCCTACTTTTGGCCTTATACCACTATACAAACATACTAACAAACTACCAGAAAGTGCCCCTTTGCATTAAAACTTGCACCCAAACTCCAAATGAGTGCATGCCATTTAAAAAAAACAATATAAAGGAAAAAAAGTAGTATAAACACTTAGGCATCTGGACAGTCATTTTATTTTCATGGGTATTCTTTGTGGTGAGTATATCTAGGGATGCGGTAAGGGCATGGCCTTTGCCAACATACTTTGTGCATAAAGGTGCCTGTTTTCCTAATCTCACAACTCTGGGAGCTATGTCCAATAAAGTGAACACCAAGTAGATAAAGAAACACCAATTATGAAGTTGTGTATTTATTAAAAATATTTAAAGAGTTCTGAAAAGCAACTAAAGTAATCATTTCAGGTCCCTGTCAGCCTCATGTTAGGGAATGATCAGACTGGAAGGGTAAATGAGTTTACTCTTCAGAATAGATTTGCTAACTGTAAACACACTGGCATGCCCCCTATTGTGTGATACTCCCCCCACCTCTTAGATTGTAAGCTCTTTGGGGCAGGGTCCTCTCCTCCTTCTGTGTAACTGTCTGTATCTGTCTATCATTTGCAACCCTTATTTAATGTACAGCGCTATGTAATATGTTGGTGCCATATAAATACTTGTAATTAATATTAATAATGACAGAGTAGACTGATAACTCATCACCATTCTACTGCTCCTTCAATGGCCAATCACCAGTGAGAGGGGGTGTTTATGACCAATCTATGCCTCTCCTCCAGGACAAGTTACTGAGTTGGGTGACGCTGTCTTGCAGAGGTGTCTGAATCACAAGACTGGCAGCACAACGTTGCAAAACCTTTATATGATGAAGTAGTTTCTGTAGATGTATGCTATCAGCATTAGACTCCCACAGTTGTAACTATATGTCACTCTTCTACAACTTCTATGATTTGCTCATTGGGCCATAGAAGCTGGGCTTTTTAGCTTATTGACACCTAAACATAATAACATGATGGGAAGGAGTGAGTAATATTTGGATTTGTATATCCTCACAACTGCTGTTATGTTTTTCCTTCACTCTGTAAATATACCTATGTGTTCTACAATAAATGCCATATACAATTGTATACTAATTATTTTGTATATTTTCTTGTAAAGTGCTAAAAATATACATTGATCTTGTGAGCTGATAACATCCTGCACTCTCTGCACGCTTATCAGATACATTGTTCCCAGTTATCTCAGAAGACCACAGAACCCTATGTCAGAAAAAAAGAAGAGGAGGAGGTGTTTGCAGCAGTGCCATAGAGCAGGCATGTACAAAGTCCTGCCCCGGGGCCAATTGTGGCCCATGATCAGATTTCCACCGGGCTGCAGCCTCTGTCATCACAGGGAATCCCCTACGTCATTATATAGGGTGTGTGCTGTGCAGGACATGCACGGACCACGCCCACTCTGATTCCAAGAACGTTCTTTGCCTGGAGCCTGCACTGACACCGGAATCCATGCACAGGGAATCCCTCATGTCACCCTGTGGGCGTGTGCTGTGCGGGACCCCCACACATTTTCACCTTACCAAATCTGTCCCTCTATGCAAAAAGTTTAGACACCCCCCGCCCTGGAGTAACAACACTGCTTCTATATAAATACAATATGGGAAGTGAGCATTGTCATCTTGGGCATGTTACTGGCATGGCATTATAGGGAAAATAGGCTTTATTAGGCTTCATTTTTTAAGTTAAACTCCAGACAGGTAAAGAACAAAATTTAATCTTAAATTCCACTAATGTAAATTTCAAATTCTATACATCAATTCTTGTACACCTCTGTGCAGGAGCACTACTGTGAGACATGCAGAACTCTTGGCCTATAAAACAGTGCTGCATGTCCATGCGCCAACAAGGCTCATGAAGCAACAAGAGTTATATCTTTGTTTTTTTAGAAAAAGCCAAACGATACAATAAGTTTTTACACCTTAATATATAGTAACACAGCTGTGCTTTGTGGTCTAAAACAAAAAGGGTCAGATGGGGGTTGGTCTATGGTAGAGTACATTGAAGCCCATTTAGAATAAATGCACTGCCTTAACACCAACTGTATTAAGGTGTCACCTAATTTCTACCCGCTTGCAAGCTTTGACTCACCAGAAAGATTTGATCCCGGCCTTATTTCCTCCAATGAGGTAACAGTAGGAAGACTAAAAATTAATTGCAGTCCTGGTGTTGGCTGTGCTGTTTTACTGGGTTGTGATTAATGTCACTGGAAACGATCTTTGTGATAAATTCCAGTAAAAAAGAACAAACAAGCACTGTACACACAACACAATAGAGAGAAGAAGGGAGAAGGATGAGTTGAGCAGCATCCCGATGTGCTCTCCACCTTAGGTTGTCCCCACCTAGTTGTTCATTGGTTTGCTAGGAGGGATTGATAAATGAAGCCAAGTTACCACAATAATAATACAGTGTGTATATTTAGCTTAAATCTCAGGACTGGATGGTCAGATAATTACAAATTATTTAGCACATAAATATTATCTCCATAAATTTTCCAACTGTATTTGCCTTTAGTCAAATATATTGCATGGTCTTTGTTAATATAATGAAGTGTAGCAGATGGCTGCGACATGTCTGTTCAATATGTCTGATTTGTCTATATCATTTTATTTAGTCTGCACTTCTTCTTTGATTTATCTGCATTGTCTGGCCTGATCCTTCACTTTTCACATCCTTAGAGTTTCAACACAGCAGTCTTTTTTAAGTAAGGATGTCCAACTTGAAGCTAAATGCCCCTTAACAGGTAACACATGTATGCAATAAACATTAACACTCTGTGTGGTGATGTAGAGGAGTCACTGATTGATTGATAACAGGGTCCCCTGGGGGTCCCAGGCTGACAAATCATAACCTGTCAGTATGCCACAGGAGGAACTCTCTCTCCAAAGGAAACTAAGGTCACCATAGGATGCCGAAGAAGGAAATGTAATTAAATGTAGAGTTTACCTTTTTATCAAATAGTGATGTTTATTTGTATATCACAAAAGAACAGATGCTGCAACAATTTACAAACAACATAAAAAGGACAACACATTTTTTTAATGACCTGTGCATTTGTTAAAGCCTAATGCCAGCCACGCCTTTATTTTTAGCTATAGATTTAGTGGGGAAGGGACTCATTTTTGACTACATTGGGCAGACTTTTCTAATTTCCTTCCCTTGTGACCCTTGTGTAAGAAATGGGGGTTGCTCTACAGTGAGTGGCCAGTTTTGTAGCTTACAGAAGCCAGCTACTCTCTAACATATGAATGACTGAATATATGCAGCCTAATGCCAGAAAGCGTTAAGAAAATACTCATATTTACCACTGTGCTGTCCAACCTCAGGGTATGGTCTCCCCAGGGATCTATGTGTCATGCGTTCTGTGAACATGTGGCTTTCACATACAGTTACTCACTACCCAATATTAAAGCTCTGTAAACACAATGGAATTCAAAATAAAGCACATACAAAGTTAAAGTCTCTCTGATGTTGTCTCCTGGTGTGACCGGAGAGTATCAGCCAAGAGACCAAATGATGCCCCTCATCCTTTACAGGAACACATTCCCAATGTGCGTGGAGTGTGCCACTCAAGCTCTTATGTATATGCTTTCCTTTTTATTATAGTGTTTTAGGAATATTATTATTTTTTTAATTTCCTGTCCTTTATTAGTTTATAAAGGAGGATGCTCTGAATATGAAGCAGATCGAATAAGTAACCTATATTAGGAATCTAAATTATCTTATCTTGGTATTGGCAAGTAAATCTGTTTTTGTATTTAAACTAGGTAAAGCTTTGATATTTTGCTTTGGATTTGAAGTTATGGTAGTAGTTTAATCACATTCTAAATGAAAAGAAAAAAACATTCTAAATGAAAAGTTTATTAGTTAAAGGTGAGATTACACATTTGTAAATGTTTAGTGCCCTGCTTGAGACTCCAGCATCATGCAGGGTTCTTGAGAGAGTAGCTTTTTATTCCAAACATAATTGGGGATTACTGTGCAAATATAAATTAGAAATGGTAAGAATGAAAAATGTATAAATCTTGAACTACAGTCTTGAACAATTCAAACAATGCCCCTTTGTTTCATTGGTATACTTAATGAACCAAAAGTTATCAAACTAAATAAATTTATCAATAATGTGTACACACACTCTTGAATACACCTAATAGCTCACCACACCACCATTGGCATAATACCATCTTTTGGTTAACCAGAATAAAATTATTGAGCAAACCAATTTGTGTGAGTCAGAACTAATGAAGCAGTAAATCTGGCTAATTTACCCCAAGCTTAAGTTGAAAAAAGTAGAAATTTGATTTACTCAATGAACCTGAAAAGCTACGTCTTACAGGTAACCCCCAACAAAATCTTGCCTTCTAAGTACCATCACAGTGGGCAGGAACTTTCTTCCTATATATCCCTGCAGCTTTAAAAGTGGGATCCCCGTTAGTTATCCAGGTGGCCAGTCTTTAGGGAAGTCAACTCAAAATGTTAATGTTAAATTAACATTTTCAAAAACCTACATATTGTACTGTGAACAGCTGAATATGCTTTGGGCTGTCTGTTAGAACAATTTTCTTTGCCTTTTATATTTCCTGTAATATGCCCAGCGCCAGCATATTTTCCTAGCTAATCATATGACAAAACCCAGGAATATATTTGTATAATCAGGAACAATCTCTTCCAAACTTTCTGAAATTTGTCCAGCCATGTTAGACGAAACGATAAATAGTCATTCTGGAAATTCTGGTTCCCAAATACTTAAAAAATGTTAGAGGCATAGTGAATGCAGTGAAATTGTTAAAGCTATGTAAGATACAGTATTATGTACAGAGTGCAGTGGTGAGTCATATTTTGCCCCTAATTTCTTGTCAGCAGGAGAAAGGGCCCACAAATGGTGCTAGAATAAAAAGATGAAGTAATAGACCTCCACCTCCAACCTCCAATTGCCTTCCCATACATGGGATCTCCAGTGCCAAGGTGACTGTATGGATGATCATCATCTCATTTGGAAAATGGAAAGTTTTTAGCTGGAGTGGGTCTTGCATGTGTTAAAATTTGAAAATATCATTTGTGGGTAAAGTGACCCTTTGAGGCTTTCTAGCTTTTTGTTTTGGCATTTAAGTTTAAACTTGTGGTTAACATTTAAATTTTTTTCCTTTTTTTTTGCAAGCTGTTGATGGCAGCAGTATTATCATGCTTTTCATGCATGCAGTGTCTAGAGACAGTTTTCCACACCTACGGTCATCTTTCTATGGTGCATCCTGCGGCCAGGTAAAACTTTGACACACACATTGCCATGAATATAGTCTAAAATTTACAATTTACAATCTCAACATTTTTGAGTACTTGTAAGTGTTTTTTTTGAAGCTCTGCTAGGCTGTCTAGCTTCTTGCAAATGCCTAAAAATACCTAGCTGTTACTGTTCCCAAGTGCCTAATGGTTATCAGTGAAGAGTAGTTGCAGCGTTTTTACCACTAGTCTGAGTTTACCCTAACTTTCAGGACTTATTTTAGGACTCCCCTGATTGCTCCTGCAGCCCTAGTGTAACTATAGTATGTGTTCTTGGATAGAGATTCTCCATCCAAGAACACAGGAGTCCCACGGGATCCCTGGGCACTAGAGGCTAAATGGGGACAAGTCTCCCCATTCATTCACCTCTAGTGCTCTGTGATTGGCTGGGGAAAGGAAAACCTCCAGTGCCCTCACAGCTGTGCAGCCGTGGGAATCATCCTGTCATTGTGGGATAACCTGTAAAAATATAAAAGTTAGTTACACAAATCACACACATTCAATAAATCACTTTAACATTAAAGCCTCTTTTTTTTAACACATTTTTTTACACACGAATTTGCAAAGTCGAATCCCATGTTTTTCGGGTCAGGTCTATCCGAATTTGAACAGCCATATTCGGGTCGAATATAAGGACAACCCGAATTTGAACACCAACACTATTTGATGTTGGAATGGTATTATACTAGAACCAATATCGAGAAGATTTGGAGACATAGGTCCTGATTTACTAAAGCTCTCCAAGGCTGGAGAGAATACACTTTAACCAGTGAAGCTCCGTGATCCAGAAAACCTGGCATGGATTTCTTAAAATCATTTGCTATTTGGTAGCAAATGTTTTGAATCCTGGACCAGATCCATTCCATGTTTGTTGGATCACCCAGCTTCACTGATGAAAGTATATTCTCTCTAGCCTTGGAGAGCTTTAATAAATCAGGGCCAATGTCTGTGGCCAGCATATGGGGTAGATAGAAGAGACAGTTACTGTGGACACTTTAGCAGTAGTGGAACATCGGAGATAGGTTTTGCAGCCTATACTCATGAGGCAGCTTACAGCTCATGTAGGGGGGCACTTTCTGTTTTTTTTTTTTATTTACCTTGGATGATAAAGGAACTTGTCCCAGCTTAGTCTACTTTAAGCTCAGTTTTAGGTGTATGGACTCTGAGGTGTCAAAACGGAAACCCAGCCAGATTGCACTGCCAATCACAGAGATAGTTTATATCCATACATAATTCATGGGAAATCCACCACTGACAACCTATGGAACAACTTTTATGTATTACTGCCTATAAAAGGACTGTACAGTGCTGATACAGAAGAGCCTATTGAAGGGACACCAAGTTAATGTTTTCAGCCAACCACACATTACATGTCTATACAAACCCCCTTAGACCAACCAATATTTATTGGTAATTAATTACCAACTGGTAAATATTTGGTAAATTGGTAAATACTTGGTAAATAATTACTGGGAAACAACTTTAAACATTTTTTTTGCCTCATCAGTATAGGTTGCAAAACCTGTCTTCTAAATTTTTAAGCCTATTTACACTAAAATATGTATGCTGATTCTGAAATTGCAGTTAGATTTCTTCTATCACGCTAGGTTTTTTCTCTAACGCTTATATTACTGCAATTACTGTAGCGTGGATAGTAAAGGATTGTATAGGCTATTCATTTACACGCAAGACAGTGTGGTCAGAGGTTGTGCGCTGCTCTATGTAGATGAGATAGCAAAATTTATTTTTCTACTTACACACGTATTTCCTTTCTTTCAGATCATGTCTGGCTCTGCTGTTTCTCCTCGTAAGTTCCTACAACCCTGATTCATTTTGTTATATTTATGGCAGTTTCACCATTTGTAGAGCAAGCCTATATGGCATATTTCAAAGTTAAACTTGGTGATAAAGATAAGTCTTGGGCCCCTCATAAGGTGTGCAAACAGTGTTTCGAGGGTTTACGGATGTGGACAAAGGAACACGTGATAACATGCCATTTGGTATACCTATGGTTTGGGCGAGAGCCAGGAGATCATTTCAGTGACTGTTACTTTTGTAAAGTGAAAACTTCAGGATATAACAAGAAAAATAAATGTAACATAGTAACCAGTGGTTCATTCAGATGAAATCCCAGTGTCAGTTTTCATTACACTACCCTCTCTTGAAGAACAAGATTATGGTGATGAACTAGGTGACAACAATGATGAAGAGTTTGAAATTGAAGAGAACTCTGTTCGTAAGGGATTTGATCAGCATGAGTTGAGTGATTTGGCACGTGATTTGGGACTATTGAAGAAGGTTTCAGAACTCCTAGCATCAGGACTGCGTGAGAAAAACTTACTTGAAAAAGGAACAAAGGTATTGTCATTTCAAACTAGAGAAATTGCATTTCTGCAGTACTTAAGAACTGACAGTGGCTTTGTGTATTGCCATAACATACCTGGTTTAATGGAGGAATTGGGAATTCCAATATTTAACTCAACATAATGGCGACTATTCATTGATAGCTCAAATCAGAGCTTGAAGTATGTCTTCCTTCACAATGGCAATTTATCTGGGTCAGTCCCAATAGGCCATTCAGTTTCTCTTTGTGAAGAGTATACAGACATAAAGAGAGTCCTTGAGTTGCTGCAATATCACCAACACAATTGGGTTATCTGTATTGACCTTAAAATGGTATGCTTCCTTCTTGGTCAGCAACGCGGATATACCAAGTATCCCTGTTATCTGTGCATGTGGGACAGCAGAGCTCGTGAGAGGCATTGGGTGGAAAGGAATTGGCCTCCAAGATCTGCCCTAAAACCATGTGATCCAAACATTCAACATGAGCCACTTGTTGATAGAAAGAATGTTATATTCCCGCCGCTGCACATGAAACTGGGTCTGATGAAGCAATGAGAATGTTTCAAGTACCTCATTTTGGCATTTCCTAGCCGGTCATTTGAAAAAATAAAGGCCGGTGTGTTTGATGGTCCACAGATTCGGCAGCTCATCAAAGATGAACATTTCATCAGGACAATGTCAGAAGTCAAAAAGAATGCTTGGTTATCATTCAAAGCCATTGTCAAGGGCTTTCATGGAAACACACAAGCAAATTATTACACAGAAACTCTTGGAGAGCTACACAATGCTTGGTTGCAATATGAGCATCAAGGTGCATTTTCTGCATAGCCCTTTTCCTAACTTCCCGGAAAATCTTGCTGCAGTCAGAGATGAGCAAGATGAACAATTCCACCAGGATTTGAAGGTCATGGAATGACGGTATCAAGATAGATGGGATGTACATATGATGGCTGACTATTGTTGGAGCATCAGATGTTTTACTGTAAAAAAATGGCATGAGGTAACAATAAATCCTTTGTATGATCAAAAGACATTCAAATAAACAGTACATTTTAGTTAATATTTCATTATATTTTCACTGTATGTAAATATTGTATGTATTTTGACAAAAATGGAGGGTACCTTGTATCATAAAAACTGAATGTGATAGCAAAAAACTTGGGTTATTTCTGGATTTACCACCCAAAAATTAGTAAAAAACAAGTGTAAGATCTAACTCAACAAAAAATGTGTTCCCCAGTGTAATTGCATTGTACAAGCATCTGCTCCCTGAATTATGTCTCATTCCTGGCCTCATTGCCTTCTGTTGCCTAAACTGCTCATCGTACTTGAGCCAAGAAACCCCCCCGATATGCCTCACTAATGGCATCCAGGTAACAAAAAAGTGCCTAGCAGTTCTCCTGTGCTTTCACCCCAACAATACTTGCAAGAATCAAAACCTTGGAGCCAGTTCTGAAAAGTACGCGGAATAAATGCCAAGCTCCTTTTTCATCCCCTAGCCTTTTTCCCTCTCAGGCTTCAACTCACGAGCCCCAAAACGCTCTACCGGCAAAAGGGAAAATAACTCCACGCACTCACCCTTCCAAATCTTTTCTCCTGTGGTAAATGTGCTCCCAACAGGCCCTTGAAGCAGACATGAACCTCGCTCTTTGCACGGTATGCAACGCTCTGCTTACTGACCTCGCTACCACCAGCCTTACGAACGTCCAAGTTCCCAACCCCAGAACCCCCACCACCTTCAGCTACCAAGGACTGAGGAGTGGAGTCACCACTACCACCCGCTGAAGGCTGGTCAACACCACCGCATAAAGTCACATCTTTACCCAAGCCACCACCAACGTCCACCCTGTGCCCCTTCTGACCCTGACCCCAGCATTCACCTGGCCCACCCCCAACCTACAGCTGCAACTCCCTTAAGCCTCTCAACAACCCCCAACAGGAGCCACCACCGCTGCTTGCTGCCGCAAAGGACCACCGCCAGCCCCCTTAACCCAATCCCGCTCAACAAAACGATCCGCTCCGCTCCACTGGATGCTTCTCTCTCTCGCTTGACAGCATCCTCCACAGGAGGTCCTCCTAGAAGGCCTGCTGCAAACTCCCAACTCCCACGGTGCACGGACCTACCCCTGGTGGCAGGGGCCTGGTGTCGGCCTGCTGAGGGGTCCGAAGTGAAGGATTCCTTCCGCCACCCCCACTTGCCCCTTAGTGGGGGGGTCAGAGGGTCCCTTGTGGGGCTCCTGCAGTGGCGCTGGACCCCCAGGGAGGAACTCGGACTAAGACGCTCCGATGGCCTAGACCATTGAGCGCACATGGGGGGGTGACACAGGTGCATCGCCGACCCCCACCAAAAGCGAGGCCACTTGGGCTTCCAACCAAGCAACCCTTCTAGTCTCTGCAACCACCCTAAGGCAACTCATTAAGGCCTCAACTATTATAGAAACAATTTGTGTGAGCACGAGAACCACTGGGGAATCCCCATTCACTAAACTTAAGTGCTTTCCCTCTTCACCCTGTCATGTGGCCCTATGCCTTATTTGCTTCAGGCCTGCCTAATAAATAATGTATAAATCAACACTTTTCTACATCACTTGACCTCCATGTACTTTTGGGTCCAGAAGCAGCTGTAGGTTCTGCCATAGTTATAGTTATGTCTATGCATTCTAAATTTCAATCTATTCTTGCAAAGTTCTCTATTTAGACTGCACTCAAATAGCTCAACAACCACATACCAGTCATGTGGCACATGCCCGCTATTTTCAGGGCTGCCGGAGTTACCAGTAATTGTGGGCAAACCGTATGCTCATACTGCAATTTTCCACTATTATTTCCTCTAAACAATAGTGCCTTGTCATTGGACACTTTTGGTTTTAGAGATTATATCATATATTCAAGGTTTGTTATAAGAGATTACTGTAACAAGCTATTACAGATTACCCAGTGTGCCACCCAGCAGTCAGAACAAAGTGTCACTGAATCAGCATTGTAATCACTGAACTATACTGTACATAACGCATTGCTGGTCAACAAAGGCCCTCTGTTCCAGTCAGTTAACAAATAAAGCTGCATAATTGTGGAACTTGTCCTCCGAATACACTGCTGGCATTTAATCTATAGATGATATGTGAGTTAGCGGAAAGCCGCTGCTTCTTACTCCTCTTTCTATTAAATGGTCAGAAATAAACACAACATACAGTATACTAAAACTTAGTTCTAAGTCTACTTTTTTGTAATTTAAATATTTGTATCTTCTAAAAAATCTAAAAAGTCAGTGTTATCCATAGTGAACAATTAGATTATACTTGGTTTTGGGGATCTTGAATTTTTTTAGATCCCAAAGAGTATGTAGTTTATAAAGATTGTATTCACATTAGTGGAGGTAGACCCCTTAGTCATGGAGATCCTTTATTTATTTGTTCTTCTCAAGGGCTTATTTTCCCAGAAATGTTGGCTGTGTGACTTGCCACCGTGTGCTCTAGATTCTTCCCACAATCAAAAACATATTAGAGTAATATACTTCCACTTAAATTGGTCCTACTTTCTGAACTGAGCTTGAACTGATATTGTGACTCCCTTTAATTACAGGGACAGATGTGAAATTTGTTGGAGGTGTCCAGTTCATATAAGTATTAATGTAATGTTGTATTGATTAAGTATTTACATTTTATGTTGAGCTTGGCTGTAGGAATTTTCCCCTAGCTCCAGAAATCTAACAATAACTGTTGTGGTGAAATCTTCTGTCCATCTCGGAGTACAGGCTCTTTCCATCTACAATTGTTTATTATATTTTGCATTTGTATACTTTGCATTCTCCATAAAAATAAATACAGAATCCATTAGGAACATTTTGTATATCTTCAAAAATTACCGCTTTGGATTTCCCATCACTTTTTGCTTTGGTAATAATAGCTACAAGAACAAAAAGTGGAACAAATGTACATGCTAGTTATGGGGCACATACTTACTTTTCTGTAAGCACCCTACTACCCTATACCTACTGGTATAAGCTATACCAGTTCATGGATCCTGTTACAACTGCATCACCCAAAAGGGTCATCCTCGCCACCAGGTCACCTAGGTCCACCACAGTCCTCTTTTGGCCATTGGGTGGCCACTGATTGTCCCTAGCATCTAGATGGGGTTCCAGAAATAAAACCTAGATCTATTTTGTTTGACACATATGAAAGCAAAAAAAAAAAAAAAAAACAAAAACAAAAAGCCACCAGTACAAGGGAACTGTTTTTTGGCAAAAAAGACATGCCAAGAACATCTTCCCCCTGGTAACTTTTTGCTTTTTGGGCTTATTTCCACTCAAAGCACAATGTACCTCAGGCTGAAATATTAGCCTAAAGTGGATTGAGTACTTAACTATAGAAAAGAATACCTACCAGGGGGACCCACAGGTCAGTTGGTATCATCAGTAATAATACTATCTGCCTCCAATAAAACCATGAGTCAGCAGCTGGCAGCAGTCATGGATTTTTAAACATCCCCTCATATCCTGAGACAAAAAAACTGGAGAAAAAAAGGACAGGGAAAATCAGGCTGAATTGAAAACAGACTCAGTCACACTCACACAGAGGGGAGAGCAAGGGGTGGGGAGGAGCAGCAATACCAAAAGAGCAAGAGAAGAGTGAGGAGTCAGACAGTACAGCTGAGGAGGCAGAACTGTTTTCTTTGTCAGCTTCTTTAGCTTTTCCAATCATTTCCAGCTGCCATCAAAGCAAGACAAGGCAACTTTTAACTAAGACAAAAAGTTTTTTCACCCCCCTTTTCTACCTTTAAGTCAGTTTGGACCAAAACAAAAACTTTCAAAAAGTGTTTGAACTCTAAGATGCTGCTCTGGTATGTTTCCCTAGCCTATCCGCAAGATCTTGGCAAGGTGATCCACTTTTTTCCTCTTTCTTCCCGGATCTCTCTCCTATAAATCCAGTGGAAAAGTTTGTGAAACATTCCAGCCTGTGAAAAAAATTCACTCCCAAACCTCGGCGGAGAAAGTCAGACAAGACAAGGAATAGACGGTGTTTTTGGATGTCTCAAAGAAAGATATAAAAGGCAGCGATTGGGGTAAGTTGTGCGGTGAGCGAACGTTTCTGGACGTTGTTGTTTGACAGAACGCACGTATCTTGGAATGTCTGGGACTGACATAATGAAAATGAAATGGAAAGTCAGCTATGCAGGACAGTGGTGAATAGAAGTGACTGCATTGCTTTCTGGTCTCAGTTTACAAAAACTGGAATGATGGTGAAAATGAAGCTTGTATTGGTCAAATACCTTGTTTTATTTTTTTTTATATATAGCATGAGAAATGTGTATGTGTAAGAAACTGATTTATATATATAGACATCAAATCCACATTTATATTACCTAAAACATAGAACAATTTACCTGTCATGTGAGCAACATGGAGGATGTTATTACCATCATCCAATTCTACAAATGCCAGTTGCCTGGCCACCGTGCTAATCTCTCTTTAAAGCTGAACTCCAGACAAACAGCTAAATACAGAAATGAAATATCTATCTATCTATCTATCTATCTATCTATCTATCTATATATCATTCATTTTACATTTCTGTTCATACAGTTCTGATTTGAGGGCAAAAGACCTGATTTTTCTCTGCTGAAGTTAAGTAACACTTACAGGTCTTGTCCCTCCTCCAGCCTATTACTGGACAGCAAAAGGAGCAGTAGTAGACCGATTAGCTCATCCTTCTATCCCTCTGCTGCCTCCTCCTATTTATGTGCTTATAGTACACATAAAGTTTATTAGTGATGGTGACACTCTTACCTGGGCAGTGAAGAAGACGCCAGGGCTGAAGACCTGATTAACACTGACAGGTCTTGTCCCTTCCAGAGACTGTCATTAGACAGTGAAAGGAGAAGCAGAAGACTGATAAGCTAATCTTTCGGTCCTTCTGCTCTCCCCTCCCACTGTTGTGTTTATGTGTGTATGTAAAGCCGAGCAGTACATGTTGGCACACATTTGTTCCTGCTCTACCCTAGCTATGAGTGCTTTGAATTTAAAATACTTCACCTGTAACATATTGCAGCTTACCCATCCTTAGATGAAGAATACCACAAGATTATGTTGGGACTACAGAACATCTCCCACATTGATCTATAGTCTGCAGAGATCTGGAGACAATGATTACTGATATAATTACCAGAGCAAAAAGAAACAAAATAAAGACTCTGTTATTGTTTACTTGCCCTTTCGGTGAGCAACAGTGGCCAGGCTCCAGATTAATGTGACGCCTTGTTTGTAAGATTTGGATTGTATTTAAAGGCACGTTATTACATTTCACAACTTTTTGGCAGTTGCAGATGCCTTTTTTTAAACAAATGCCTGAATGTCTGAAGAGGCAAACTGATAGCCCACTAGGGGAGAGGACATAGTGGAATGTGTATGAACCCCGGGCAGGGGGAATGCAGCGTAAAGACAGCTGATGGTTTGTGGAATTGATGGATAACTCTACAGCTAGATGTAAGTCGGTGGTCTGATGAATTAGGTGACACAAACAAATGTCATCAGAAACTTCACTCAGATTAATGTGTTGGTTTATTTCCAAAAGGGGGAATCAGCTCTGGAAGCTGTAATTTTAAAAAAAAAAAGCCTGGAATAGAGCACATTACTATTACCCAATATCTCCCCATTACTGACTTTCCAATCCTTGCTTCACACTGTGTCCCCATGGAGGCCGCCATCTTGGTAGATGCAAGGTTTTTCTTCCCTATGTTAGAGCCTCCAGTGAGGAGAACAATGAGCTGTAAATAGGTAGTGATGGGGTCTCTTTAAGCCTCCTAATTTGTAAATACAATGAAATGGCACATTAAGTGTCATAATAGCATTCTTCACCTCTTACATTCTGAACTGTTTTGACAAAAGTTGATGATGAAATAGTAAAATATGTCCCTTAATACCATCATTGTCTAAAGCTGGTCACTAGGCAAACAGCTGAATATAAATATAGGCAATGCCTAACCTGCCAAAATGTGGAATTCTGTTTACCAGTGATCTAGACAACCTGCTAGGCAGCATCAGGAGTGTTTGGATGGGTCGCAACTCAGAAATGGATTTTCCTATTTTACCTCCTGGTTACTATGTCAAGGAGGATAAATCTTCTTTGCAGGCAGGCAGCCATAAAGTTGGATGTTCTAAACCTTCACCCCTTTAAAAACAACAAGTATATTGTTTATATAGGATCCTATATACTTGCAAAAGAATTTTTATGTCTTACTATTTAGCCTTAAGATTAATGCAGCTTTGCCATGCCAAACAGCACCAATGTAATTAAGTACAACTTGCCCCTTCCATGCCGGTGACTGGACAGTGAAAGGAAAAGCAGCAGACTATAAAGCTTATTTCTCTGCCACTTTTCTCTGCCACTTTCACTGCCACTCCTATCACCTATCTTGCACTACTCTACAAATGACTGGCTTCCTGTGCTGCTTCCCCCTATCAGACTGATAAATAGACTGTAAAAGTTTATACCACACCAAAAGTATTTTTTAATTTGGAGCTGTAGTAATCTGCATCTTTTATAATTTAAAAGAGTTCAGTAATGTATGCTTCTATAAAGAACACCACTAAACAATAAGGCATTTATCCTATACCCAGGATAAGGATTATTGAAATTTGGACAGGTTACAGTCACACAGTCAGTCTGCTACTTTTAGACGTTAATCTTTTAAAGCTGAGAAGTGACAATGACAAGCAGCGTGCCTCCCAGCCTGGGAAAATGACGTCAATCAGTACTGCAGAAGATCTGCAAATAGTTTTCTTAAATAGCTCTGAAAGTCTATTACTGTTAGATCTGGTTTGTTTGTTTCATGAATTGGATGTATTGTATCCTGGTAACTGTTGTTGTAGCTCTGTGCTGTCTGTAATGGTCAGTGAATGTGTTCAGGGTGAAAAGGACACCTGTGCAAGCACTAAATACTATCCACCAGTAACAAAGAGCATCCAAGGCTTCCCATAAAGTTCTCATTCCCACTGATCCCACACAGGAACGGGCTGTGTATTGGAACATTTTGTGTGTATGGGGGGGAAGTAATGCATCTAATTTAGGAAGCAACTGATTTTTTTCATTGAAGATTTGCCAGATTGACAGATGAAAATGAAATGTAAGTTGTGAAATGCGTGCGGTGGGCATGTTGTACAAGTATAGTAGCAGGTTCCAATGATCAGATATATAAAGATGTCCACTGCTTTTTACTCTCAGTGACACTTTTGCTTCTTCCATAGTTGAACACACATTAAAATATAATAGAGTTGGGGGGGGGGGGGATCAGGGGTAGAACGTTCTTGTAGATTTTGGCCTGTGTCAGACTTATCTCCGGTTACAACTCCGGAAAAATATTGCTAAACAAGGCAAAGAAAAAAACGTTTCTCCTTCACAGCCCAGATCAGCAATATGTTGCCTTCTGGTAGTAGCGGAATAGTTTTTGTGCTACAGAACCTACAATTGGTACCTTTTCCATGGATGATTGATTTGTACAGTGGCTCAGTGGTTAGCACTCTTGCTTGTAGCACTAACGTCCTAACTTGCAGTCTTGGCCTGGACACTATATGTATGTTCTCTCCATGTTTGCAGGTATGTCCACTCACAGTTTGGAAAGTTTACTGGCTTCACCACAAAATTGGCCCTAGACTGTGGTTAAGACATTTGATTGTGAGCTCTTCTGAATGGCTTTGTAAAGCACTGCAATTTTTGTTGGCACCATTTAAATCCATGATGATATCTATAACACTTCGGATTTCCTATCAGCTTCTTGCTCAATGATAATGTTCACCAGGACCATATATTTTTCTGGAGCTGAAGAAGATGAAACAGTATAAATTATTAGTTATAAATGCCTAAATGATACATAACAAACTATAATCAGCCAAATGACACAAGTGATATCATAAATGATAAAGTTAAGTGAGGTAAAGTCTGACAATGGGGATCTAGACCACGAAAACCAAGACAGATGATTGCAGAAAGGTATGTTAGCAGACAGGACTTTTTTCCTACGCACCTCTATACAAAACATGCCTGAATGAATAAAAACAATTTTAATTGAATTTGCTTTGTCAGGTTAAATAATTACGTAGTGCAAAATATCCATAGAAACTATTTCATCAGTTTAATAAGTCACACCAATGAAAGGTGCATTGTATTTCATTACAATGGATTTTGGCACATAACCTTTTGTACTTGCAGAACCTGGCTAACTGATAGGAAAAAACATAACAAAGTTGGGTGAATTAGGTTTTAGGTATTGTTTAATTGTTTATATTTTTGATATGTTTTTTAAATGTTTTGTATACACACAGTCTTTGCTTTACAAATATTTGCAAAGGCAGTGCCATCTTACCCATGTACTTCAAAGTACTCATCACCTTGCCCATGCTTTTTGATGCCCGCTATTTTAATGTGCTCCCTTGGACCACCATATGCTAACCTTACAGTTGCTTCCTATTGCTTCCATTCCATCCATGGTTTGGTCTAGCAACCAGTTGCACATCACATGACCAAAGGAGGCCAGGTATGGTGAGTATAGGTTGAGGGGCACTTTTACGGCCATGGTCATTTTGTAATCTGTGGGAAAGAAGTGTCTCTTTAATGCAAGACAAAAGGTTGATAGACTATGAGCAGGATTTGCAAAAGTGGTAGGAAACAGCTCACTTCCAGTTCACACCAACTTTCATTATAGTAATACATGCTCTGTACCATCCAACAACCCCCATTGTGCATTGTGGTGTGCTATAGCTCATGTGTGCTTTCTAGATGCATTAGGATGCCATTAAAAGTGAATGGTATTGCAGTACATATCACTATACATGAAGCATTGCAATTATTGCAACATAATGGTGTGAACATGCACCGTGTAAACATTTATATTTTGTGAATATTATTAAATAGGGTGATCTTGTGTTCACTTTATTTGCTCAATATTGTGTGATAATAAAGCACAACTAGCACATGATCATGATCAGGTATTCTATAATTGTGTACAGACACAAGATTTTAGTTAAACCCAGTGGAATATCAGTGATCATCTGGGTCAAAATGTAGTGTCTATATATCTGTTCCCAGAGTTGTTACCAGGAAGTTTGGGGATCCCTACAAATAAAATCTGACAATATTTCCAACATTTCTCCACTCTATCCAAAAATAGAAAAATTTAGATTAGATTAGTCTTGACATATACTATCCATTGAAGCCCTAATGGATCATATTGGGTAAATGATGCCCAGTGTATTCTGTCCACAACAAACTTCTTCCATATAGCTGAAACTTGTATGTACTCAAAGCATTCATCTACACTATTTTATATTTATATAATTTAAAAAAGTAAATAAAATAATTTTAAATATATATTTATTTAAGCATACATATACAATACATAGTTAAATAAGTAAACCACATATGTGTTTATATACAGTATGTAGTATAAAACAACAAATGTCGTCCACTGATGTATCTGATTCATTGTTTTACAGTCACAGTGCAAGAATGATGTCCTATTCACAAAAATCTGATTCCCAGAATCTTGGAGATCCCCTTTCTTTTCCTAGCCTTTTCTGAGCCAAAGCAATAATTATTTAAAGGTTGGAAAGATACTCATCTGGATCCAAAAGCTTGAAACAGACCTATCACTTATGCAGTTTCCTTATGAAATTAGGAAAAACAGCTCAAAACTAAAAAATGCACATACAATGGATAAACTTGCATCTAAGTGTTTGTACTGTCTAGAACAAAAGTGAATGAGAATGAAAAGTTACATTTTTTTTTTTATATTTTTTTCAGGTGGTGATAGTGTCTCTCGTGGCAATGCTCCATTATTGTACCATATCCATGAAGGGGCATAGTTGTCACCCTACATCAGCCATTCCCAACCAGGGTTCTGCGGAACCCTAGGGTTCTTTTAGAGGTTGCAGGGGTTCCTTGAGCTATGACTTTCACCGGTTTAAAGGGGAACACCACAGTAACGGGGACATTTTTCACACTGACCATCAATATAAGGGGTATATTTCTAAATTTATTTTAGCGGGGGTTCCCTAAAATCCTAACTTTTTTTTAGGGGTTATTCAAGGGTAAAAAGGTTGAGAAAGGCTTGGCTACACTGTAGAACACATCTACTTATCTCCATAACACAGAGTGTGGATGAACTATGGAAAACTATGCAGAACTGATAACACTGTTGAGATTTTAATACAGCAGAAAGCAATGAAAGTTCATAGGATCCCTGATATCATAGTATTTCTAACTTTTATTTATATAACCAACATATTCCACAGTGCTTTATGTGCCAGTCCATTGGTATGTCATCAACTGTTCTCAAAAGGTTAACAATATTTCTGGAAAAGTCATTATGTTTTTCTTTCCCCGTATTTTGCCAAAAAGAAAAAAAAGGATTATTTTTCAGATTTACTTACACTTTTAAATACTTTTCTGCATATGGCTGCATTTAAAAAAAATGCATATTAAACACACCTAAATGCGCGTTAAGGATAAATGAGAAAACTATACATACATACATACATATATATATATATATATATGTATATATATATATATATATATATATATATATATATATTTATATGTATATATATATATATATATATATTATAATGCCATAGGATAAATGAAAGCATGATAGAGATCATAAATATGCCAGTATAAATTCCATGTCTCACTTTTCCTGTCTGATTTTTGTATTAACTCCACAATATGGAGAGTTTGTTTTATCCCCCCAAGATACCAGACTAGCTTAACAATTCCTGACTTTGAAGCATCATATAGTTAAAGTAATTTTACAAGTTACCCAGTTTTATTTGTTAGGATTATTTCTTGGCAGAAAGAACTCAATAGCTGGTAAACATTTATTGGACCAGAGCTTTATTTCAGTTTTAGTTAATATAAGTTCGATCTCCTACCAGACCTTATTTTCTGTAAAGCCCCCCCCCATACACAAACCTAATGAACTAAACTGATGATACCATTTTTCAGAGTGTACTTTCCTTATTTTTTTACTTTCTGTCTCAGGAAAATTATACAAACAGTGTTAAGGGATGTTTTAACAAAACATGATCAGAACTGATGAGCACAAAATGTCACTGGCTGAGCACACAGTTGGCAACAAATCTGATCATATGTTCTGGGCCCTAAATCAGAACTGAACCCTTTGATCAAAAAATTGCCATCTGGCAGGTCCTTTATTGCAGAGGGGACAGGTTATGACTGTTCTAAAATATAATATATTTAAACTGCCTGATCACATTTTTTTTTTAAAAATACACTGACCTGTTCCACTGCTGGTGCCGCCATCTTTTTCCTTCTTCTCTTCCTTGTTTCAATCTTCAGTCATCTTGATTGGCTGGGCCAGGATGACGTAACTTCTGGCAAAGGTGCATGGGAGTTCAGTCAGTCCCGACAGGTGCAAGGGAAGCCAGAATGTGCCAGGTATCCCAGTGCATGTGAAGCTCAGTGATTTTGACAGTTGAGGGGAGCGATCAGGCAGGTGATTATGTTTTATTGCAAAATAGATCACCTGTTACTTTCTACAATACATTTCTGTTTTAAGCTAAAGAAATGTTTAGGCTGCTCTTGTTACAACACTGATCATTTCTGATGGTAATACAGATGACAGGTTCTCTTACTTAGCAGTCAGCTGTGCATAAGCAACATTATTTGCTTTTAAAGAAGAGAATGTAAGATTGATTAAATCCTTGCAGTGTATAAAGTTCACCTGGAGGGAGTTGTTGTTTTATTCTCAACAAAAATAGTGTGTAACTTTAAGCCAATCTTTTGAATCTTTTATATTTGGCCATAAAAAAGAATGCGTGGCCAAATCAGTTCCAGGTTTTTGTCAAAGTAGCCCTTTTTGCAAATTTTTATCCATATTGGAAACATCTGGCCACTCAGCACTCAGTTTGCCTGTCCAGGACGTGATAGGAACTATTATGCTGTAATTGCTTACAATGATTTGGCTCTTCTATTTGTACAGCCAATATATAGCCAGTTTTTTCCTCTTTACTTGCAGAATACACAGATTTATTCTCATTAGTTATTTTTCATAAGGAACCAATAGAACAATCCTACTTTGTCAAACCTTTATTACAATATACTTTTTACAGTCACACAGGTGGACACATAGAGCCTGAATTATGAAAGCTCCCCGAGACTGGAGAAGATACATTATCGTGGGATGACCTGAGTGATTCAGCAAATCAGAAATGGATCTGATCCAGGATTGAAAACATTTAACAACTAACATTTTTTTAATTATATCCATTCCAGATTTGCTGCATCACTCAGGTTCTCCTTTGATTTTCTATTTTCTCCAGTCTTGGAGAGCTTTCATAAATCAGACACATGCTGTACAAGGGTAAGGAGAGAGATATGGCAGAAGCAAAAGAACTCGGCACTATTGTTTTCACATTGTGGGAAGAAGCTGGAGACCCAGGTGAATGTACTCAATAGGAATTCCTCACTATTCTTAATCCAATCAAATTTCAACTGAATAAAACAAAATACATCTCATTCCTTTGATCTCTGAAGATAAATGAAACAGAGTAGATACAAAAGTAACAATGTTATGTTATAAAGCTCTGGCTTATATCTGAAAATGTTTATAAGTATCCTATTTACATAGCAGTTAATGGCTGTTGTTTTGACAAATAGGAATTGCTGTCAAGTGCAAGAGACAAAAGCAATGGGGCAGATAGGCAAGACTTATTACAGACATACTACTCTACATATTATGCATGCACCCTCATGGCTTGATTTAATAAAGTTCTCCAAGGCTGGAGAGAATACACTTTCATTGGTGAAGCTGGGTGGTCTAGCAACACTGGAATGGATTTCATCAAAGTAATTTGCAAATGTTTTAAATCCTGGACCAGATCCCTTCCTGGTTTGCTGGATCACCCAGCTTTACTGATGAAAGTGTACCTGCCCCAGCATTAGAGAGCTTTGTAAATCAGGCCCTCAGTGTCCATATCAGGATTAAACCCTAAACCTCCAACCAGGCATCAATTCTAGCCACTGTTCTACCTTGCATGGGCAATCATACAGTTACCATTTTGATTCTAGCTTTTTGTCATCAGTCTATTTACCCAGGGCAAGAAGTTCACATTATTGCTCTTTTCTTGGTAGCACATTTTCACCTTCTTTTGATCCCTTCTTTTGATCCCCAATAGTTCAGGAGATGATTTGTGTTAGACATTTGTTAAAATAACCAAAAACTGTACAAGTTATATGTTATAACATTATAATTGATAATACAATTATAATAAACATACAATATAACATTAAGCAATGATGACTGATCCTCTCCCTCTGCAGAGAAAAGCAGATGGAAGCATTACAAGGGGCAAGGGGAGAATTGTGATTTCTTCTCCAATGCAAAATAATACAGTACATTTGTATGTACATTGTAAGTGTTTTTCTTAATCATTACTTTATATGAAAAAATATAATTTTGGGGGTGGGAAATGGTTAAACTTTCTGACAGACTTACTTTCTGACAAAAATATGTTCTGTGTTCCCCACTCTATTTCCTCCTCTCTCTCTGCTCTGTGGCAGTGATCACTGTAAATAAGAAAGAAACTTAACAAAAAGCAGAAGGAAATCCTCCAATGGGTTCCATGGACAAAAGAGGACTCCCCTAACTTTGGGAGGTTTCCTTTAATATTGGTTTTAACCCTTTCCTACACTATCCAGAAAAAAGGTTTTGGGTACAAATATATGACGCTTTCTTACATCTCATGAACCTTTTAGGTGATATGTGTGATGGAGCTTTAAGGTCTGTACACATTCTGCTACCATTATGAAGGTTTCTTAGTTCCACAGGTAAATTGTATATTAAGGAACACTTCCTTGTAAAACTTAGGATATCCAACATTTTTAGGTGGATAGAAACATTTAGATATTTTGGCAGAGAGATCTCACTGCTAAAGAATCTCTAAGAATTCAGAGGCTGACTCAGCCCATTTTTCTTCTTTTATAACTTAAATATTACTTTGGGTAGATTGACCCTTTAAGAATGTTGCAACATTTGCTAGTTTGACATTTACATCTGGGAAATGCCTCTGTTAAATAAAACAAGAAATACATACTGTTATGTGTCATCTCCTGTAATAGGCAAAAAAAAAAGTTGGAAATAAAACCAACTCATACATGAACCATGAAATCGACCTGGAAACTAAGCTTAGCCTCTATTTCTCATGGGATACCAATCCATTATTTTCAATGAAGCAATAACAGATGTTCTATGGAATCAGGACAGTCAGGCTCTTTGTCTTTGTACTTTTGTCTGGTGCTTTGATGGTCTTGGCTGACGCTCAGTGTGCAGCGCTCTTTGCTGCAGTTGCTTTACATTTCTGCTGAGTCCATGACGTGCGGCTGGCACATGGGGGAAAAAGAATTTCAGTTTGCATTCCCCAAAACCCATAACACCTCTTTACACTGTGATTGGACCACTGAACATTAATAAGTCTATGCATTGCAATGTAATGAGTCATTTTCAATTAACTTGCTTGTTATGCAATCATGGAAAATAATACACTTCCTTCCTTCCAACACAAGCGAGATGGATTCCTGGGCATGTTTTAAAGGAAACTTATATTGAATGAAATATGTAGGCTGATCACTCATGAAGATGTTAGCTGTCTGGCTGCCATGTTGATCCAAGGACTTCAAAGTCCTCCGAGTCTTGGAACAAGTATTTAGGTTATGATGCATTTTGAGTTGATGCTCAAAATGATGATTGAGTTGATATCTTTACGGGTTTCTTTGTTAATGTAATTGAATAAAATCTTGTGTAAGCTTTTACATTTTTCTCATTTTTCTATTTCAGTTTAAACATTTATTAATACCTTATACTTCTGTTAAGAAGTTCTGGCTTTTTTATTTCTTGAGGCTTTTTCCTTTTGTGGGGCAGCCATACTGTATACCATTTGTTTGTCTGAGTTGTCACCCTGTCACATGTTCTGCATACTACAAATGATCGTCTCGATTTATAATACATGGCTAGGTTTTATTCATGTCACCATTAAAAATCCTGCTCTGGAAAATGACATGGGCGGTTTTAAAAGTAATACCTACGATTATTACTATTATAAAGCAGTATTTATATAGCGCTAACATATTACACAGTGCTGTACATTGCATAGCGGTTGCAAATGACAGACATATACAGAAGAAAGTGAGAACCCTGCCGTGAAAAGCTTACAGTCTTAAATGTGAACACCCTATTTACTATCAAATGAACATATCCTTTTTAAAGTACCCAACCTCCTGCACTGGACTTGTATAAATCTATCATCTGACAAGCTTCTGGAATTACACATATATCATTGACAGGTATATTTGATCCGCTTTAAGCAGGTTTTGCATTCTTTTGAACTTGTATAGCAATGCAAACCCTCCTAAATCAATTAAAAGCACAGACCTTTAGTAAATCCACCCCTCTGATTTACTGCATAGCATTCACTTTACTATACCTACTGAATCAGGCCATCATTATCCTACAATGCACCTGTGCCATGCTGGGTAGTGACTCACATTGGGCGCAGTGGTTATGACATATAGAGACAGGTGCACAGTGGTGGGTAATGGGCTTAATAACAAAAGCAAACAGATGCATTGTTTGGCATTTATCACTGTCCAGTGTGAGGTCACATTGACTATTGGATATATGAGATTCATTACTTGATATATAGTGGATCTGGCTTTTGGAAACAACTGGATTGTAGAAATGGGCATTACCTATTTTTTCAGCCATGTATTGATATATAAATTAATTCTGAATATCCTAATAAAGCACAATTTTATTTAAGGTTTAGATAGGGACAAGTTAAAAACTTTGTCAGTTTGTATTCCTTAGCCTTGGGAAGAAAAGTAAGATTTTTTTTTTTTTATACAGTTTGTGCATCACTTGATTTGTACTTTAATGCTGAATTAAATTATATAAAGGACTTTGGTATTAGGTTTGGTATTAATTGAAGTACCTAATTAATGTAATTTTGTACAAAGGAGTGTGTTACATCCAGGCATAAGGCATACAACTGTTGCTGTGTTTAAACAGTGCTACTATTATGAATCTGCCAACAAAGAACCTTAGGTTCTGCTGCAGCTTATAGAATTTTTCAACTTCGTCCTCACATACCCCCAAGACACACAGCCAGGTTTCATTAAGCCTTCATATTTAGTGGCTGACACCTCAGTGGTAGGAAAACCTCTGTACATAATATTCATGTTTCTAGGAACGACAGTAGCATTGAAATGGAAATAAGGCGAGTTTAAACCTGCTATGGGATCAAGCCATCCAGGGCGGCTCCAGGCAGCTGTTTCGTTGCCAGCTGATTGGTCACTTAAAGAACCAGTGTTTGCACATTTGACAGCTGGTGGCAGTGAGGAGTACTGGTACCACTCATTGCTGCCCCTATTCATTTTCTTTGGAGCTGCCATAGTGGGAAGCTACTTGTGTGTTCACTTTAGGCTGACAGTAAATTGAATGAAAAGTCAGTTATTGGGTGCCTACTGCACTTAAATTGTTCACCTAGGTGGACTACAGTAAAACGTTGGCAAAATTGTTAATTGGGATAGGTGTGCAAACTGTATATTAAGAATCAAACATGCTTGAAGACTTGAGAAGCAGCCTCAGTTGCAACCTTCAGTTAAAACAGCACTGCCCAAATCCAGTCCTCGAGGGCCATTTTATGCAGACATTTTTAGTGTTTCACCAACTGGCAGAAAAGTGTGCTTTACAAAGTCAGAAAGTGGCCCTGTTCATATGAGAATCTTGGCCTGTATGTGGTCCTCAAGGGCTAGAGTTGGACAGTCTTGGGGTAAAACATGGATGCAGAAAATTATTGTCCAAAATGTTTATTCATAAGAAGTCAAACCTATATCTAAAAAGACATGGTTTCAAATTGAATTGTGTTTTTATTGATGTTGTAAAATTATATTGGGCAAATCTTAAAATGTTAAAGTGTTTATGAACACCTGGCCTGGATACTGTAATGTGAGGTAAAAAAGAAAGTTGTTTACCTCCCCGAATTTCCCTGGCGAGGAATGGAGTGGTTGAGGAGCATGGGTAAACTAAATAAATATCAGTGTGTGGGAGGTTGTTCTTGTAAGTGAATTTTGTTCTCTTTAGGCAAAAAGACAGTTTCTTTAATCCTTTGGATTCAGTAGCATCAGTTTTTTATTCCTGCATTGCAGTACTGTACCATTGCACCCACTCCAGTTAGCCTGTAATCTAGTGACCTTGGTGCCCATCACACATAGAATGTCTGATGCAACAAAACCTAGTGTTCATTTTTCATTCACCCCCTAATATTTAAACCCACCTTCAAAGTTTGAATGTAATTAGTGATTTGTGAATCTCAAGGACATGCTTCCCTCCTGCCCTGCTTTTGAGGTCTGTGTGCTTATTCTGTAGGGTACTACGGGAGAGAACAACTTCAAGGTGATAAACAATGATACAAATTGTAATAGGTGCAGAGAATTTGCCCTGTTTGCATTGTCTATTGTTGTGGCCCCATCAGGCACCAACTGTACATCCTCCCATGTGAAGTGACAGGTGCACAAATGTTCTAATCCTGTGGATAACTACTGGAGAAATGATGGCTGCAGCCTGGCCTCTACTATTCCCATTGAGTTTAGGGCAGTACACACATTAGATTAATATTTTTTTATTGTTTCTAGTGACATTAGAATGAACAAGCACTGTACCTTTTGATTCTTTAAAGAGGGAAGTGGGGAGGATGACTGAGCGACAACCGACCTTGCTCTCCTTTACAGTAAAGTACAGCACTCATTTCTGCTTGGTCGTTCATTGATCCACCAGGATTGATATTTGACATTGGGGAACTATTTTTGCTCGAGATTACCACAATCATTTATCAATCATCCAGGCAACAATCATCTAATGTGTGTACAAAGTCTTAGGCTGCTACCTGCTTTGCCTTTTGGATGATGCATTTCTGGAAGCTGGTGAATGTAAATCTACCAAAAATTCTGTTTAAATCCCAAACTAGTCTAGTGGTATATATTTACTTTAGCTACATGCTAAATGCAAGTAACCACGTTAAAACACCAAGAAAGTGTTTACTTAAATATTTTAATATCTCCTATAATATCACCATCTCCTCTTCTTCCAGTGGTCATTTTCATCCATTTTGGCTCTAGCATTTCTAAAGCAGTCCCATTCTACCTCCTAGACTCCCCACAGGAATTCACGAAGATGTCCTTATAGCTGAGTAAATGTCTTGTCTTCTCCATTAGGAAATAAGCATAAATTTGAATAATCTGAGTGCACATGACCTTAAACTACAAACAAAAAAAGTGACCTTAAAGCGTCTTCAAACAGGCGCCTGTTCACATGCGTAGTTAGGAAGACAAATAATAAACATTTTCACACATCCAGCAAAGAAAGCCGAGCCAAGAAACATAAACACTGCGAAACAAGACACACTTCAGAAGTACAGGGAGACGGCAGACAGCATAATCCACTGCAAGGCCAAAAGTCGCCCTCAGCCAAAGCGATGCTGTTTTCACAATTTGGGAGAGGGAGCAAAGTGGCTTTTGCCTGTAATCCTTCATGATTCCGACCCTTCTCTGGGCCTTGCTCTTCATGATTTAATTGAAAGTTGTCTGAAACCTTAACATCGGTGAGGTTCGGTAACTGGCACTGTTAAATCGTTACATTCATGTATGAATTGTTTTAACTGGCGAGACACACTGTCCTATTTGTACTAAAAATATGTTTGCCTGTGGGATTTTGTGAATCGAGGCCAGGAAAAAGCAAAACTACCATTCCACGTCACTATGGTAACCGAAAAAAGAACTGAGTTTGCAAAAACGCGGCCAAGGGTGCCCTCCAAAGCTAGCTGGCAGGCAGGGTGGTTTTCTTAAAAGGCAAAGCAGAAAAATAAAATAGCCTAAAATCGAAATCCAGACAGGTAAAAAAGAGATAAAATACATATAGTGGAGCTGTTTTACCAGCCATAGGATTTGTATTTCTGTTTATATTGTCTGGATAATTACACAGCCCTGTCTAGAAGAGGAAGGGATATTTATTGCTGTTTCATTTTTACTTACAAGTCAACTTAAAAACAAACACTGAAAGAAAATTGTTAAAAACACTTACTGTACATCCTGGTTTCCTGTGTGCTTGCCTAGGCATGGAGAGTATCACTGGGCCTTCTCGTGGTATGGCTTTAGGGAGCAGTGGCCTTTCTATATTGGTCCAAACTAACCCCTGTTGTATTAGCTCAGCAAACTCAAAGTTCATGTCATTTGTTGATTGTCATATTCTGATTTTGAGCAAATGGTGTGGTGAACATCTACAGAGACACCACTGCTTCCAAAGAGAAGGTAAAGCGTAGTCTCTGCAGTATGCTTGAAGGGGACAGACTTTCATACTGAAACTACTTTTCTGTTCAGATTGTGGAGGCTTTTTACAGTAGAATTTTGTAAACCATTTTCTTTGGATGCAAAAACAAAACAAAAAAGTCTTCAATTAATTTTTTTTCTCTTTGTGAATGTATTTTTATATTATTATTATTATTATTATTATTAATAATAATAATAATAATAATAATAAACAGTACTTATATGGCAATAGGAGAGAAGTAGCACACAATCAGAGGTGTGTGTTAGTAGCAAGGGTTTAAGACAATGGTCGCCAACCTTTTCAGTTCTGCGGACCACTAAAATTACTGCCTCCTGACTGCGCATGCGAAGAAACCTCCTCATACTGACGTCATGATGACATAACCCTGCCCACTCTCCCAATGCAGATCTGAGCCTGCGATGGGAGAGTGGGCTGGTTGTGTGCAGGGACACAGCCCACCACTTCCCCAAGCCTATGAACTGTACAGTGGACGTAGTCCGTGGCTCTGGGAAACCCCCCCCAGCGGGGTCCTTCTCCTGACCCCATTCGGGGGTGCACCGACCAGAGCCATGGACCCCAAAAATGTTTCTTGCGGTTCACTGGTTGGTGACCGCTGGTTTAAGAGACAGAAGAAGACTGGCAGGAAAGTTTACAAGATAGGTGTGAGTTCCCTTTTAAATGAACAGAAAGTAGGAGCAAGCCGAATAAGACAAGGAGGAGCATTCCGGAGAGTCAGGGCAGCTCTAGAAAAGTCTTGGAGTAGTTAATATATTATAGTAGGGTTATGGGAGAGGAAGTCACTAGTAGGTTATTGGAGGGACAAAGAGAGCATCTAGGTGTAGTGTATTTTCTAGCAGGTAAGAAAAGGAGGTGAGACAAGAGCTGTGGAGAGATTTAAAGGCAAAGCACAGGAGTTTGAATTTGATTCTAAGGTGAAATGGATACCAGAGAATTGGAAGCCAATGGAACCAACTCCAGGATAGCCTTGTGAAAATATCCCTTCAGCTCCACAGTTTAGGTGTAATAGACTGTTATCTGTAATAATCCCTTCAGCTCCACAGTTTAGGTGTAATTGACTGTTATGTGTAATAATCCCTTCAGCTCCACAGTTTAGGTGTTAGGACTGTAATAGACTATTGGCATCCTAAAACTTGTAGCCATGACGCATTAGCTTGCAGGAACTATAGATTACTCTATATATCATTGGGTCTACAACATGGGTAAATTGGAGCCATGGTCAGCTGTTTGAAAATATGGTTGGGTTAATACCAAGTACCATGCGGTGCCATTAGTGGGCCTAAATTTACTATGCAGAAGCAGACCAGTGCAACTATGCCGATGTGTCCCTGCCCAGCTGAGGAAATTTTCCCTCACTTTAAAACTTTTCCAATAAAAAAAACAGTTCAATACAATAGTTTTCAATACAATAGTTCAAGCATAGAATGCTTGAACTATTTTATATGTGTTTTATTGTTAAGTATTTACCATCACCATGTTTTCAGTTCTATCATTTACAGTAAATGTCACTGCTTTTGTTTTAGCTCGTCACCAAAATGCCACTATCCTCAGGGTGAGCTGTAACATAATGGCTGTAATCTTGGTTGTGATATTATTATGGGCAGTAATTGGGGACTGAACCTCAGAGAAGAGGTTGGAATTTGAACATTTATTAATAGATGCTTGTACCTTTTAGAAGAAAATTCAACTAATTGTACTGTGTCCAGTTTTCACCGTAGCATTTCCTGAGATCAGATTTTTTATTTTTTATAAACTGACAACCCTCGTTGAAGGAACTATTTTTGCAATTTAGGGAACCTCATATATATTTTGCAGGGTCTTGGCACAGGTTTTACGTACATAATAAAAACTGTGAATTAATTTATTGATACATCTTTGTTCAGTAACTTGGTTATTTTTTCTCTCTCTTGTATAATTCTATACTGAAAGTTGTTATAGGAATCTTTTGTATTTATCTGATGTATATTTTACACGCATTACAATGCATTTATATTTTACTATTGTAAAATATATATTTTTGTCTTTTTAATAAAAAAACTGTGATAATACAAAGTTTGTAAATTTAATTTTACTTTCATTGTAGTTTACTTTCTGTACTGACTGCTGGTAGCCATATACTTCCAAACAATTAATATCTATGTCACCTTGGAAAGTTTTTTGTTTTTTTAATTAGGTCAATATTACTATTGCACCTGAATGGTGCTAAATGAAATCCCCAAAAGGGATGATTTTATTTGCAGATGCTTTTATGGCACCCACTTGCAGTAATTTCCACATTTCCTGGCTGGTTTATAACCAAACTTTGTGTGGCCTTAATGCAAACATTTCCTAAGAATCAGTTTATGTATTTAAATACTATTACCATCCACACTGAGCAGCTATGCTTTATATTTATTAGTGCCAAATTCTACAATGTGCTCAAGTAGACTAGCTAAGTGTGTGGCCATAAAGGAAGTTCATTCTGTCACTCAGCACTCAGGCCACACTGTAGATTTGGCTAATGTGCTGCCATCTTTATAAATCTACTTCTGGTTTCTAGATTAATTATGCATTTTACTGCCTTGTTGGTATATTTTGGCAAATTGAAGCACAATATTAATTTAATCATCCCTGCTTGTAAAAGTGTTTGTCCTGTGACTTAAAAACATATTACCTATATCCTCTCCATAGCAAAAAAAAATCTGCCAAAGTTTAGAAGTCTCTACGGCTGTATCCTACCCAAGGAAAGGATTTTCAATAATCACCTGTTTTTCAATAATCACCAAAATCTTTGAAAATATTTTCCTGCTATATGGCAAATGATAGGTAAAAAAACATTTGTGAAATGGCTATTAATTTCAGTGTTTTCCTGTTTATTATTAAATTTTGGCTGAATGACAGGGTTAAATTTGTTACCTCTGTGCAGATCCTCTTCCTCCTCCTATGAGACCAGACGCTCAGCAATGTGGACTTTGGCTCAAGATATATTTCTTATTTGTCCCCATGTAGCATTCACCATGGGACACGGGACCACATTGCTCAATGTTTGTTTCAAGCAGTATGAAGGAGAAAGTCAGAAAGTCTTTGGATAGGTGTTTATTGACAGTCTGTTCAACCACTTAAAGCCCAGTTGATAGAAGCAAAGTGGCACAAAGAATACTTGCTTAATTGGCCAAATGTGCTTGCACACTTCATTACATTTTTCCTTCATCTCTGAATTCAGCTAATGAGATGGTCAATGGTCAGAGCTAGAATAGATGTCAAACTACATTTTTTAGCATCCTGACTGTGTGGTAACATTCACAAAGCCAAACAAAACTATACAGATGGGTTTTAAATTTAACAACTTGATTACTAAAGGAAATTGCCCCCCATGCAAATAAAGTTATTCTCTGACCAATAAATTACTAGAAGTAACCAAAACACAAATGGTGGAACTTCTCCTGAAACTAATTACTGCATTGACTTTTGATTTTATGCACCAGTATATGGAACTTCTACCTTTGGAGTGGGATACACAATCATTTTAAGCCATCAAAATTTAAAATGTAGTTGACACAAAATATTTAGCAGGCTACAGTGCACAGAATCCATTGCAGGGTATTGTACATGAGCTAAAACAAAAAGCGCATGCCTCAAACGTGCTGTTTCCTTTCCTTCTGCTACTGGACCCTTCCGCTTACTGTGAAGTCATGTGAGATCAAAGCTGTGAGCATCTGACATACTAAACAAGAAGGAGAACAAAGTTTTGCCCATCTGGACAACCCATTAGAGGAACCAATTGTCTGGGCACACTCCAAGCTGTAAACCTGTTATTCCTGGATCAAAGCCCTTAAAAATCTTGTATTCTTTTTATGGAAAAAATTATTTCATGCTCTGCTGTGGTTCATTAGTGGCCCTGTAAAATGTGTGATTCAGCAACTACTGTACTTTCCATCTTCTCCTGTATAGCTAACTTAAAGTATTGTGAAATCTAGGCCATGTGTAGATAACCAGACATAGGATGATATTTCAAATCCCTATACGGTTGTAAAATTAGTCACAGAAGCTTTAAACTCCCATTTAGAAACTTGTCAGTAAATATTTTGTGTATATAGAAAGCTAGTGCATTTTTTAGGATTCTTTGATAACTGTGAGAACTGTCAATCAAAGTTTAGTTTAATATTCTATAGTAATTATGCAAAATTACAGATTTCCAGCAAATTGTAATGTTTCATAAATGTAATTAATTAGTAAGATTACTTTTAGTTCATTGTGGTCTGTACTATGAGTCAGGCATGACTCTTTATACTCATGTGTTGGAAGATATTATACTTTTTCACTAGGTCACCAACAAGGGCTTTGCTAGACCCAGGCAACTGGGATGCATGTCCTTGGTCACTTGCTTGGTTCTCCAGGTCAGGCACACTAAGCTTGCTTCTGGCAACATAAGGTGGACTGGTCTGATGCCAACATTACTTGTCAGGTCAGTGGAGTGGGGCATTTCATCTTGTCACTCAGGAAAATAACCATTATTAATATTCATGGAATATTCCTTCCTTTTACGATTAATGCTAGGGCAAGCTTTTTCTCATGAAGACTGATGCAAACACCATTCTTCACATTGTGGTAGTCTCCATTCCATTGGCACTATTACAAGAGAGCAATCTTTATCCTATTGATTTTCCAATGTATAGGGTTATTCTAACCCTATTCGGGTTCACTAACACTAATGCCAAACAATGTAGGAAAACATACTTCCTCTCAGTGATGACCATTATAAATTGCATTCTTCTTCCTGCTTCCAACCAATGTCAGATGGTCTTTTTCTTCATACTATTACAATTAGAGGCTATTATTCTGCTCAATGAGCACCAATGTAAGTGCCAATAGATTACATACACTTGACCTCCGCAGTCTGTATTGTATGCATATTTGTAATACCACACCTGGCTGTTTTCTCTTTGAATGTGTATTTTTATTAGTGAATATAGTGTATGTATGGTAACATCCATTGTCAGTGACCCATGGCTCTTCTTATTTCCTACAGCTGTCATCTTCTTGACTAACAGATAACTGAAGGACAAAATAAGGTAATGAATCAACGAGTAATACCTGCAGATGGTTTAGGTGTGTTTAAATATTCAACATGCATGGTAAATTTTTTCTGCCTAGAACTATGCCTGGTTCAGCGTGTTACAGGGGATGTTAGGAAGAGTCACAAGGCTCTTCACAGTTTTTTTAAAGTCTTGTCTTAGGTCTGTTGCAGTTATATAGTAGTGGGGAATTAATGGTGCACAGAACATTGCTACCAACAGCACAATCAAGCAGTAGTCTTTACCGGTGCATGATAAGAAGGGCATAGGTTGGACATCATTGGAGTTTGGACTGGTGGGGAACTCATCTTAAAAAAATGAAACCACAAAATATGTAGATTAATTTGACCAGTGGACTTGCCATACAAGTGCCAGAGTGAAATACCATACAAAAACTTGAAGAGAGAACAAACATTGGAACTTCTGTCATGTTTATATTGCTGTCTCTGTCCCCAAGAGTAAAACAAACCATACTTCTAGTCCTGGTGACCACACAGGAAGTAAGGGGAAATCTACTCAACATAAGTTGACAAAAGTTATTATCCTTCCTCCCTCAATTCAGCAAATTTCCACTATAACTGGTGTTCAACTGGATTACTTTCCAATTTATAAATTAATCAATCAATTCACCCGATGGTGGGAAACTCCGCTTAACACTAAATCCGCAAATTTCTTTGGGGCCAGTTACTCAAAAAACATTGAATCCACTGGCTTAGCATGGCAAGCAAGAATCTGTCATTAACAGAAAATGGGTCAGCAAAGGCATCCCTACATTTCTTTCTGCACAGGCTTCCAATACATTTTTAACATGCACTGGAAGAAACAGCTGCGTCCTAATTAGTTGCTGTGGGCAACACCTCCCATCTTTTTTTCTTTTTTCTTTTATTCTCTCAAAACTGACAGAAGAACAAGCCAGAAACAGAGCAACGGTCCAAATTTAAAGGGAGGATTTCCATACGCCCATAGTAGCAGAAAAACAGGGATCCCCACTAAGGGAACTGAGCAGTCAGTGTTCTATTTAGGGTTACATATAGGTCAGCCAAGACACAAAATACTTGTCTGTTGTAACAATATACACTTGAATTTTTGAGATTGTCTTTACATGTGTTTTTAATGAAATCTCAACCTTTTAAAATTCAGCTTCAAAACTTTTTTGTAACATGTAGAAAGTTGATAAGTAGTTATATCTATGTATATTCCAGTAAGGGGGTCCAATTAGAAACAATTCAGTGTTTTTTCTATAATACTCTAGTGTGCCAATGAGTGGGAGTGGGAGGAGCAAGGGACTTCAATTACTAAACCAAAAATCACTCTTTGTACTTTCTAAATTACAGAATTTGTTAGTTTTCAATGTTGCCCTTCAAGCATAAAATTGATGTCCATATTTTCCTCTTTTTTTTCAATAAACACATAAATTTGTTGGATATCCTTTGCAAAAGGACTGTATTCGGCTCCTGAAGTATCTATCATGAGACTTTAACAAACCACCAGAATTTCTTACCCATTGATTTCAATGGTGTTCTGTATAGGGTTCAGCCTGAACCCAATTATTGGGGCACGTTTGACTCAACAAATCTACAACCAGAGATTTGTGTAAGCAACAAAAGTTAGTTTAGATCACATAAACATTTGGGCAAGTTACCAAAGTATACCATAGAGCTCACTCCTTTTAGCTGGTGGCTAAATTAATAATCACACACAAGACAAGACTGGCCCACAGGAGGACTGGAAAAATCTTCTAGTGAGCCCCAGTCATGTGTTTCTTAAATTACTTTTTGTGCCAACTGATGGGCCCCTACTGCCCCTACTGCCTACTGCCATGAGAAATCAATATGCTTTGGTGGGCCCTCCATCTATTTTCTTCTAGGACTAATTTCCCTGACCACACATTAAGCAATAATAATACAATTAATTAGCTTTGGTAAGTCAGGCCTAGACCTTGTATACTATTCCTAACCCTCTAAAGTAGGTTCTATAGTTACCGCATACATAAGAAAACTGCAATATGTAATCATCAATAATATTTATTATATAAAATAATATATATATATAATTTTTGAATTACCCATGTAAGGGGCAGTTACACATTTGTTAATGTATAAAAAAAATAGTTATTAATAAAGTAGGAAGAGAGGAATTAAAAAAGAGAATAAGGTTAAGATTACAAGAAGAGTGGGTAAAAACACTGTCAAACAAGCAAAAGAAAAATGTAATGACTGGATGCTCACTGTAGGAGAAAAACATCACGTAGGACTGACCATAACCTGAGTGACCAAAACCTTGCCAGAGGCCATGGTCCCTACTGCATATGGCAGATGTTCATAATTTTCCACTTTATTACTAAATAAACCCAAAGACCTTCATGTCCCACAGAGATACAAAGATGTGGCTTATTCCCATCCATTGTTTTACAAAGTTTGCATTGACTTAATGGTGGGAATGTAATGTGAGAAAATATGCTTAGTGCAAATAGGTTCCTCAAAACCACCAATATGTTTCCATTATTGAGTAAATGATGCCTCCAAATAGTTTTGCTGCCATATACCGTTATCTTCCTGGTCTAAAAGCGTCTCACTTTTTTGCCATTTAAATGTTTGTTGCTGAGCAGCTCAATAAAGCATGCCATAAAAATAGGTAAAGTAATAGAGTAATTAGTGTTTCTGCAAACAGTCGGGTAATCCCTTGTTTTCCACCTTATTGGAAATGTACTCATACATCCCAGAATGCTAATACTGTACATGTTTCCATTATCCAGAATCCTTAACGTTATGTGGTTGCTATGGCTTGGTCTAAACATTAGGATTTTAAGTCTGCAAACAGTAAAATTATGAAGACATAAATCAGGTTTAGTTTGGGGACTTCAGGGCAAACATTTTAAAGTTTTATTTTTTAGAATCATGGGACCTCACTACGAAAGCAACAAACCAATTCTTAGGTATAGCAATAGGATAAAAGATTCATCAAAACCAACAACATTTTAACAGATATTGATCACTAGTTTTAGCTTTAGTTTATTTTTAAATTAAGGGAGCCACACAACTGCTAGGACCAACAGATGAGCAAATGAAGGAAAGGAGGCAGTATTAGTGTTTATTCCTGGTTTCCTTATAGAAAATCACAATTTATTCTTTGTGGTGCCAATTATGGGGGCATTGCAAGAATAATTTCAGCAGCCTGGATTTGGGCAATAATAAGAGTAGAATTAGCACTCAGTGGAGGGGAGTGCTGGTGTCAACAGAAACTTCCCCTAGAGTCACGTCGTAATGCCTGAACCTGTCCACTTTCCCATCCCAGGTCTAAGCCTACGATAGGAGAGTGGGCGGGTTGTTTCCAGAGACCTGCCCACCGTTCCGAGCCTGCAGTCCCTATGGGGGACATGGCTCGCAGCTCTGGCCAGTGTGCTTCCCCCAGTGGGGTCAGGAGAAGGGCCCCACTGGGGGGGCGCACCAGCCAGAGCTGAAGACCACTAAATTTTTCCACTTTGCGACCGCTGCTTTACAGGAACTAAAGAGTCCACTTTAAACATTTCTATACCTCATAAAAAATATGTATTGTGAAGAGTAAAGTACAAAAGCATATTACATATACAATAAAATAAAAAGTAGTAAAAAATTATTTTGCCTTTCTCTGGATCAACGTAGGTTTAGTTCTGTGGGTTTTTGACGTATATATTAATATTTTTAATACTTATTGGGTAAACTTGTTCAAGCCTGTAACTATGTAACAGTTTAATGTACTTGTGGTTTCTCTATGTTCTGTTTATTCTTCTCTATGCTACAAGCTGACTTAGTAAATGTGTACAAATTAATTTGGGTATAGTATTGCACAATGATTGTCTTGCCCTCCCTATATATCCTGCTGTTTGTTTTGACAGCTCAGCTACACCTTTAGTGAATAGGGCCTGAAAAGTTTTCTTTACATAATTTTGTTTGTTAGCATGTCTTCTTTCATGACTGCAGAACTCTTCTTCGACCTGTGACTAAGAACTCACATGTTACTGTGTGATCCTTGGTTAAAGCAGACCCTTTACACTTTGTAGTTGTATTCCCTGTTGGGCAGTGACCTATCTCTGTGTCTCATTTGTGAGTTATTACATTCCCAGTTAATCATCGTGCTGGAATGGCTTAGAAATTCTATCCAAATGTTTGGAGGGGTATTCAAGAGGAGGAAGCCTCCCACACTACAAAATGTTTCCTTAATTGCTGCACAAAGATGATGCCTAATTGTAAGAGACTTCCTGGGACAAATGAGAGAACATTATCAAACCACAACACATCTGAGAATTGTCTTTAATTTAGACTCTCATGTGTCCAATTTTTTACCACATGTATTCCTATTACTGTATCGATGTTAATTTTGATTTATGTAATAAATTACTTTTTGTGAGAGAATGCAGCTTAACCAATAAACTGTAGAACCCAATAGGACTTTTTATATCAGGGACAACATAAACAATAACTACATTAGAAATTGGCAAAATATAAAGACCTTGTTTATCGATGAGTCTGAGAATATTTTTTGTCTGTACCGATTGGCTTTTTAAGCATCAGTTGGATAAAAAAAAGGAAATCAAAATATGATTCCTTACAGGTATCAAAGCAGAACTCTACCAAAGTAATTTGGAAGAGGTATAAGAAAGGTGTATACATGCCTTAGTTTCAGCACTCCTACTGTCCTGGAATTTTTCAGTAAAAAGAAATTCCCATTGAAATGTAAAGGCAAAATTCTGTCAGGCTTAGTCAAAAATAGAATGGAATTGGCAATTAGGATTGGGTTTGTTCATCATCCCTTTATGAAATCATCCTCTTGAAATCACATCATATAGTAAAGGAGTGGAGAAAAGACATAAGAGATGAAAAGAGAGTTTTGGAAAAGAAAGAGATAGACTGAGGAGAGGGGAAGGGAAGGATGGAAGAGAAAATGGGAAGATGAGAAGGGAAGGAAGGAGCGGTAAAGAGAAAGAATGGAAATGGAGACAGATAGGGGAGTTGAGTAGGAGATATGGGGCAAATGAATGTCATGGTCATATATCATAATATTTTTATACCTTTTCACTTGTATATATATATTTTATACATTTTAGACTTTCTTGATTTTCAGTTTTACTCTCTTTCATATATTCATTGGTTTGGTAAGTTAGCAAGGCGATCACTAATAGCACTTTAAAAATATAGACATCTCCTTATATATTGCTCAGGAACAGCTGGCAGCTGTGAAGTATAATTAGGTGTTGGCATTGTATATGGAGGTTCAACTGAGTTCCATCACATCATAAATTCTTTAGAAACAGACACAGATACATTTAGGGATATGACATATTACCACAAAAAAAAAAAATGTTATAGTTGCAAGTCTAGAACTATTCAAGTTTTTTAAAAGGCTACAGTAGTAATGCATAATTTATAGAGTTAATGAATTAAGTCTATAAACTAATTAATCTATATTATTGAAGAGCTGCAAAATCATTTACTTTTTTCTCAAAAACTTAGCAGATATGCTTGCATTTAGTAAATTTGTGGATGTATCATGGCTTCACTTACAAAACATGTCTCTCATAAGCAAGTGTGTTCAAAAAATGATATCTTAATATGGAATCAGAGGCCTTTCTGGCCATTTGGATGTCCTAAACATGACACCCCCAGATTTTGCCCTTTAATTTACCTGATCATCTTCAAAAATGCTACACCAATAGCTAAACTTCTGTTTTGAATTCCAAAACAAATTAGTACTAATCTTGAGTTATCAGAATGTTTAGTTAGGGGCCCACCATTACCAGAGATCAGCTACCAAACTCCCATTACTTACTCTCAGTTATGTGTTTTGGATAACATTTAGACAGTCAATTAATCAAAGCTCATTAAATACATTGGCTTCTTTACAGCAGTCACTAAACTGACTATTGATAACATTATTCTTCACATAAATCTTCCTGATTTTTATTTTTGGAAAGTAAAATATACTTTAGTGTTCAGGGGACATTTAAACACATTTTTTTTTAGATTACATACATTGCAATACAAACTTTCAATATATTCACTCAAAAATCTTATCTTAGAGCTAAAAGCATATTTACAATGTATGGATTTTTTTTATTGCAATCTATTGATTTATTCAGGTTGATGCATTTCAATTTCCTATGACTACATCAAAGGTTCAGTTTTCCCATTTACAGTTTCTTATTTCATCATATGACTTAACAAAATCATATGAAGATAAATTGTATCTGATAGAGAACTGGCTTATATCTGTGGAGTATAATGCACCAAAAGAAAGAAGAAGATGTTATTTACAGAAATAAAAAATTCAGTATTGAACTATTTATACTATTAATACCTGTCTGTAGCATGGAGGTATCTTCTGTCAAATGATATAAATGGGCATAGGTTTTAATCTCATGTGTTCTTTGTTTAGGATTATAATATTTACATGTAGACACTGTTTGAATATGGATATTTGTTGCTGGTTTTATTGACGTTTGGATTTACATAAAATGTGTGTATAGTGGTAAATACATATGATAGTGGTAAATACACATAATTAATAATAATGTACATAATCCCAGACAAAGTTTGGTACCATTGCAGTGCAGGGAACATAATTGGGTAAAATTTTGAACAGCACAATACTTATAATGCAGTTTTATCCAAAAGCAGCCCCCATTCACACAGGAAGTGTGGCTACAGCTTAAAACTAAAAAAAAAACAATTCTACATAAAATACACATAGCCGGGACAATAATGTAAGTGAATTGTTAGTTTTACAGGGAGAGAAAATGAGCTGGAGTGACCAGTTATTAGGACTTGGAACCAACTGTGCCTGTCCTCCGATATTGAAATGCTTGATTAGCAAACAGAAATATCAGCAATATCCATTCCAATGTTTTTTCACTTCAATTTACACGTTTTGCTTATTGACATTTTTTAAATAAATTTGTATACTACTAAAGCTAGCTCAATATTCTCAATATTCTCAATATTCTAAATTATGTAATTTAAATATAGGCACACAAACACACTCATTGTTCACGCAATTTAGGAAGCCCTTGTAATCTAATGCATGTTTTGGAAATTGTACCCATTTTTTTTACTGTTTAAATCCTCATCCCCCCGCACTCTGTGGAATAACATCTTCCCACTGAAGATTTTTGAACCCATTTTTCAAATGTAAATCGTTATTTGTATCTATGGTAAGAAAATGCAGGAATGTTAACAGGCCAGCAGATTGGTGGCTGCCTTAAAATGTGGTTATTTATAACAATGGAAGGACGCCAAACAGATGTTTTATTTTACATTACTTTTAAAAGGACATTGCCTTTTGGACTTTGAGAGCTGCCTAATGAGACAACATACTCCCGCAGGCCTTTTTTTCTTTCTAAAGAAGAAAAAAAAAGAAGAATGATGCTAACATTGATAAAGAATGGTATTGCTCATAGCATGTTTCAGCCAATTAGTCTACATAGGACTATGAAGGAAACATCTATAAATTGTAACCTTTTAACTCTAAAAAGGTGTCATGCAGTATATTATTATTACTATTATTATTATTATTATTATTAATAATAATAAACAGGATTAATATAGCGCCATTTTACCCAGCGCTGTACATTTAATAGGGATATTAATATTCACCTAACAATACAATCATTCTATAAAGTGATTGCTTCAATGAAGGGATCATACCTTTCCCAAATTATTCAATCAAGGTTCTTTAGGTCTATGAGCAACTATCATTAAACAGGGACTAATCTATCAATCTAAGTAGAAAATCATCAATTAATTTAAATCAAATCAAAACAATTTTTGCCTAAATTGATCATTTGAAATAATCAAATACTGGCTTGGTCATTTATTGATACATGTATGTTTCATGTGTTCAGCAGACTGAAGTCTAACCATACACACATAAATGTGCTAGTAAAGCATCATTTGGGCTCTATGGTCTCATGGTGGTGCCAAATTTCACCAGCAGATGACACTAAAGGGTCCTATATTTTTTGGTTTTACCTCTTAGAAAAGCGACAATAGAGGGGGAATACATCCCCAAAATTCATATTGTTGTATCTATCCCTTTTCCAATAGTAGCATTAGATGTCATCATGTGTCACTGACTCCCAGTGTGAAATTCTTGAATATTGTCATCATTTTTATCTTGCAATGGGCAATTAATATGGTGACGATGGTATATCCTGTTGTTCTAAGATTGGACCTAGGCAACTCACAGATCTGTACAATTGTTGCACAGCCAATCTTATTTCAAAGGGCACCACTACGAGTACTATGAGAAAATAAATGAAATCAGCTCACCTCAGCACATTGTGCAGCAAATTGTAGTTGGATTTTATTTTTATTTTTTTGTCCTCAGCACTATGCCCCCTAAAAGAATATCTTTAAAAAAAATCTTGAAAAAAATGTAATGTATTGCAGCTTAACAGTCCTTAAATGTAATGGCTTCACTTGTTTTCTAATTTCAGCTATTTCTATTTTAAAGTCAGTATACAAAAATATTTTTGATACTAGAATCTGCTACATGTTACATTTTCTTGTTTTGAATTTAGATACAATTTAAACAGTGAAAAGCCCTAGCAAAGTGAAAAGTGCAGTGTTGGGGCCAATGCTGTATTCAGGACCGCCATCGGAAATTACTTGGCCCCATACTAGGTAAACTTCCTGGGCCCCTGTTCCCAATACCAAAATGATCCAGCATTGCAAAAGTCAAGCTTTATAGATCAGGGCCCAGAACAGAAGTTCCCCTGATACCCCCCTTCCACCATGGTTGCCCTGGTTGTATTAGGTGGCATTAAATTTGCACATTCTCCTGATATAAAACTACCCATATATGTCATGCCACCTAACTGAGCATTGCTAACATATCCATATACTAGGAATGGTGATGGATATACAGATATGAAAAGTAGATTAGTGATTCTGGCGAGAGGGGGAAGCTGTTGATGAAAGTGTGGAATGTGGGTCATGTAGGAAAGGACAAAAAGTTACATTTTTCCCAGGGAAAACTAAGGCAACTTTCAGTGGCTAATAAATGGTTGTATGTGTGTACAGCATCAGTTTACTTTTCTCTCAGTTAACAAATTAAACAAAGATTGACATTTTTTTCTTTCCCATCCTTGCTTCTGCTGCTAATGAACTGCAGAGCTTTTGATAAACAAAATGTTGGTTTTCCAGGCAGAGTTTAACATATGGCACACAGGAAATGGTCAACTTTCTACATCTGCAGAGCAAACTCAACGTTCACAAAGCTTGTAATATTTCCCTTAACTTCTTTCCCATGTCAGCCGTCTCATCCATCTGAACCAATTACTCCAGCACTTAACTCCTTCCAGCCACTGTCTATACTATAGTACTGGAGATAAACGCATGAGAGAGGTCCAGGTATTGTTCAGTAATTTATTTCTCTCCTAGGGTCACTGTACAGAGTGGGGCCCATGTGGTCAGTGTTATCACACAATTCCTGTAAAATAAACATCTTTTCACATTCTGATTTTCTCGGAGGGATGCTTTTTTTTAGTCCGGTACTTTTTTTGTCTTTCAGACTTCTAACTGAGTTGTAGATTTTTCCCACGCTGTGCGTCCATAGGTGAATTTAGTGGGGTGTTTATATGGCTTGTTATGGTCCAGCTGTTATTTGCTGAATGCTTGGTAATAAATATAGTGAGGGCAATCCTTAATGTGAGCCTCTGGAGACACACACATAGACAGCAGAGGATGCATCATAACAAGCTTGGTCACACTTGATGTTATTATTATTATTAATATTATTATTGTTATTAATATTAATAATAAACAGTATTTATATAGTCCATATTATACATATTATACTGCGCTGTACATGAAATAGGGGCTGCAAATGACAGAAAGATACAAATAGTGACACCTTCAAACATGTTTGCTGGTAGAGCCTTGGGAAAAATAGTAATTCCTGGTATGGGACATATTTGGACTTTCATCCACTCCCTCACCCCAATATCCAACATTGCAGTGGTTGGTGTCATTTGCTTTCTCTTCCTACCACCATGCTTCTTTGCAGTTCATGAACTCTCACACTAGATGATTGTCACCTGGGACAAACGGTTGGGTCAGTCTTGGGGGAAAAAATCTAGCATTTCTACAATGGTCCCCCTGACATTGTTCATCAATCTGCCCCAATCAGATTAATGTATGTTGATTAATGTATGCAGCACAGTGGCTCAGAGGTTAGCACTCTGGCCTTCGTAGCGCTGGGTCCAAGGACACTATCTGCATGGAGTTTGCAGATTCTCCCTGTGTTTGTATGGGTTTCCTCTGGGTTCTCCGGTTTCCTCCCACATCCCAAAAACATGCACTTTGGTTAATTGGCCTTAGAGTGCATTAATGACATATGACTATGGTAGGGACATCAGATTGTGGGCCCTTAGATCAGGGGTTGGCAAAGTTTTATGGCTACTAGGCCATTTATGGGGTGGGCGGGAGCACACTAGGCAAGACCCGCCCTAATGGCCCCGCCCACCACCAAAGAACGCCCCCTGAAGTGAAATCCCTCTCCTCCATATGCATTGCGGAGGAGAGGGATTTACCTTCAGAGAGCTTTCCCTATTTACAGCGGTGGCGGAAGTATTAACACCAGCCGCGGTAAACAGGGGAGCAACTGCAAGGGGGCGGCCCTGGAGCTCCAGAGGCTCCGGTAATTCCTAACGCTCCCTGGCTGATCCGCCAGCAACTCGCGGCTCCGGAGACGCGGGTTGCCAGGCGGCATTAGGCCGCATCGGCCAGGGGGCGTTAGGCCGGAACGAAATACCGGGTAGGCCGTATCTGGCCTAAAGGCCGGAGTTTGCCAACCCCTGCCTTAGAGGGACAGCTAATGATATGACTATGGCTTTTGTACAGTTATGTGTAATATTTCGGTGCTATATAAACATTGTTTAATTTTAATAATAATGTTTTAGCAGGAACGACTATGGTACTGTCCTATAGACGGGAGCACAGCAATAATGCTGCTCCTATATCCTCCAACTTCCCCTTATCATAAAACAGAAAGGTGCTGTGTGTACAGTTCTCATTCATTCTCCTGTCACTGGAAATGATCATGAAAAAACACTTCTAGCATAAGAAATCTGTACAGGGCTTTACAACCTATAGTACCTTAAACTTAAAATGCTGGCAACAGGTCTAATTTTGGTACTTGCATCCAAATATGATTTAATGGGTGTGATTTACTAAAGGAATTTATGTTGGTAACTTTCCAAGATGAATGAACAACCTGCAAGGAATAATTAACTTAACAAATGTGATGATAGTCCAAAGAAATGTCCAATCACGTGCAAGCAAAATTTAAAAAAAACGGTTCCTTTGCAAATCAACCCCAAGGAACCACATTATGTATTTTTTATCCCTTGAACTTTGAGGATAACTATTACTTTTGGTAGTGTTCTGTAATTATGAAAATTTAAACTGTTCTTCATAGCAGCCAATCAGATCTTTCTGTCTATTGCCAATCCTGTTGAATATGAGATTGAGAATATACCTGATTATTATGGACAAAATCTCCTTTTCTCACTGTTTTATAGCACCCCTGTTCATTTGCGACAATGCGATTGGAAATGTTGTTGACTTTTCTCATATGTAAAAGCGACCATATGAATGACTTTGTTCTGTACAGAATGACAGAAGGGAATTTAACTATAATTAGTCGTAGCAGGAAACAGAAACCTGTGCTGCACACTACATAAACTAGGTTATTGGATTATAACATAAAAGAGCCAGGAATCTTTTCAAGTACTAATTATCTCAACTTCAACCAGTAACTTCTGCTTTGCCATCTACTGGCTGCATTCCAGAAGACTGTCTTTGCATTTGAATTCATTAGTGAATGTTCCTGCCATCAGGTCTCCTACCAGTCTGTTCAGTTCAGCCTTTATAATTGCTCTAAAAACACACTCCTGTTGCTTTTCATTTTGTAGATGAGACAGTGCCAGATTCCGGGGAAGTTGTACAGCTGATGATCTCTTCTTGGAGTTTGAAATTTGAAGCCGAAGTTCAGGCAAACTAATAAATACATAAAAGAAAAACATATGTTTTACTTGCCAACAGATTTGTATTTCTGTCCATCCAGCCCAGCTATATTTTTGTCCATGGGCCCAGCTCATTCTGTTCACTCCTCCTATTAACTTGCTAGACTTTCCTTGGACCTAATTTTAACAATATCAATAAATTGTAAATATTTATATATATCAAATGTAACTGTATCCAATTCAGTATAACTAACAAATATTTCAAAACACCTCTTGGTAGAAGTATAGGTATAAACTTATGTAGTACTAAAACATTTCAGGATTTCAAGTTATTGTGTATTTCTAAGCTGTTCTCAAACAGCACATTCGTATGTAAGGCTAACCAACCCGATCAATTTTTCCAGTCAGTTATCAGAAATCTCAAGACATGGCAAGCATGTGTACCATGGTGTGAGGATGATGTGAACCACAGGACAGATGTGTACATTTAATCAATATTTACAATGTAGGTAGTCCCTGAGTTACATAGGAGATAGGGACTGTAGGTATGTTCTTAGGTTAAATTTGTATGTAAGTCGGAACAGGCACATTTAAATAAATGCAATTAGGATAGATGTTTGTCTCAACATAATATTAGGCAGCGTTGTGTCAGTTACTATATATTATCCTCATTGTGAGTTAATCACAAACAAAGCAAAAAAGGCCCGTTAGGTTAACTTCTGCATCAAGCAGTGCTTTCATATGCAAAAAAAAACAACTGCAGATTTTGTCTCATGGTCATTAAAGAGTTACAAGAGGTTGCAGAACAGCTCAGCCCTTAAGGTCACCCACAACCTCAGTTGTGTTTACCAAAAGATTTCTTCTGGAAGTCATGCAAACCGCTCCCTCCCACTTTAAGCCTCCGTTCTGCACACAAGCGAGCAGGGAAGCCCCGTTCGTATCCAGGAGTCTTCCATATGTCAGATGTCCTTAACTCAGGGACTACCTGTATATACATGAGATCTGGCCATGTCCAATCGAGAAACCAAACAATGTCCTAAATTAGGAATTACAATTGGTAAGATTTAGATCTGATTATTTTACTGGATGTGATCAGATAAAAGTGTCCTCTGTATACTAGGTCTCTCTGTCTCTCCAGCAATAGCCAAGTAACTTAATGGGAGGTTTTCGATCCCCCCAATTCCTGAATGTTATCAGTATAGCCTGCTATTGTAAAAACCATTATGAGAGATAGGTGATGGACCAGACAAGTCAGAGTGAAGAAGGTCAAAGGGGTAGTCTGTTTCTTGGAAATTCAATATTGTTATTATAACAAAACAGAAACTAGGTGATGCCAAGTCTCAGTTTCCTTACGGAGGCTATGGTATCCTGGTCCTCTATATGCCCAGTCTCATAACGTCTTTGAGTTCTGTAAAATGTTTGCTTATATATTATTATATATTATAGATACCAATTCTTCAGCACTTTAGTTCTTGTAACTATTCAAGTAATGTAACTATTCATGTAATACCTGTGTTCCTAAAGAATATATCATTCTACTGTAACTACCATAGTAATACCACCTGACCTTTGCATTTCAGATAAGAGAGCGAAATAACATGTCCTCCTGTGTCATTGTATCTGTCTCTCTCTTGCCACCCCTATTTAAAGTACAGCGCTGCATAATATGTTGGCTCTTTATAAATAAAGTTTATTAATAGCAATATTAATGTACACAAGTCCTTACAGTCCTTTGCTATGGGAAGTGATTGTATGTAAGATGTGTATTTTAGGCACCCAGTAAAATCCAACATCAAATGTTACGTTCTTTAGCAACACATATTTCTTGTATATTTGTGTTTAACTTATGTGACACTCCAGGGATTAAGCTCCTTCTGGTTTCATATTTCAAGTCTCTGCTTTTTGTCATCAACTGCTTACTGCCCCTGGAGATTTTAGGTCCATGCGAACATGTACTTATGTTTGCTTAAAACTTGAAAAAAGGGGGGTTGTGATAGAAAAAAAAATTCCATGATAGTAATCAGTTCTATGAATAAATCCTGTGTCATGAGAGTCTGGAGACTTTGAGGATGGGATGTTGCAATTACAGGAAGGTCCAGCCAAAAAAAAAGTTGTTTGGATTTAAGTAGAAGGCTCAGGACCATATGGTCCTGTAGTGGGAGGCAGCGAACTGCTTGAAAAGATATGACAAATACGTGGTAAATAAGTCACACTGATATGGGGAGTTATAGACTAAATAATGATGCCAGTTTGAGTTTTTTGCTATCAGGCCTGTTTTTGCTGGGATAATATGTGAACACATAAAACATCCCACTGAGATCATTTCCTGAAATTCTGTAAATATGATGTTTATCATCACTTACTGGAGTAGAGCAGCAATTTTCACAGAAAAATTGACCTCTTATTGAGCTTTGTATTTATAGTTTATATGTTTCTGATGAGTTTTTTTTTTAGATGACCAGCCCTACGTGGGTGCACATTTTCAGATTTTAACATTTTAAAAACTTCTGATCGGACTGGTGGCCTAGATGGTACTGTATATGCAACTGTATAGCAATAAAATATTCTACCGTTCTTTTTCACTTTCTGACGTTATACAAACAATGAACTCATTGGTAATTGTAAGCTTCTGCACCATATACTTGCCGATCATGGCACACCCTTACCCATGTCCAGGACCTGTCATATCTGAATCCTCGGAAGGTGCCATGTTTGCTGCTGGCCTCACAGTGGACTTCTTGGAAGACAGCAATCCACTGTGGCTTTTGGATGGCAACTGAGGATGTAACTCTCAGCTGGGTAGCTTGGTTTGTGTGAGCCACCTAATGCACAATATGGCACATGCACCATCTAGTGTAAGGCTTAAACCAAAATTCTCCAGGAGCTAGGACACTGAATGTCTTTTTTGTTAATTAGTACTAACTCCTGGTGACTTTTTGTTTCTTTTGAGTTTAGCTCCACTTTAAGGCCCTGATTTATGAAAGCTCCCCAAGGCTGGAGAGAATACACTTTCAGAAGTGAACTGGGTGATCCAGAAAACATGGAATGGATTTTTAAAAATCATTTTCAATTTGCTAGCAAATGTTTTGAATCCTGGACCAGATCCATTCCAGGTTTTTCCGCATCACCCAGTTCACTTCTGAATTTGATTCTCTCCAGCCTTGGAGAGCTTTCATAAATCAGGGTCTATGTATCAATATTCACCCACCCTCCATCTTTCCCCCTATCAAAGTCCCTTTATCCCTTTAAAATCTTATGTCACTTACCTAAAGAGATTCATAAAAAACAGTGTCTGTGCGAACCCCCAACTCACTAATCCACACCTCTACAGTGATCTTCCACTGCACTGTCACATAATGTTGTGAGTGACATCACTAGGTCCCGATACCAGCCAGTACTTGGCATTCTGATGATGGCTGCAGTTGAGGAAGGAGTCATAAAGTTTGGGTGAATAGGAGTGGGGAAGGTTGATCAAAGTGTATGTATAGGCAACGTTTCTTTTTTGTTTTGCATAGAGAGAAACCTGAAATTTTCCAATAAAAGGGTGTAAATCTACCCATTGGAATCCAGGCACAAATGTAAAAAAATTTTTTAACCCTTTGCTTACTATTTTGGCTAGGACAAAGCTGGTTGTATTTTCTGGTTGTAGCTTTTCTATTCCTTGAAACCACATGGTATGTAGGGATGAGTAAACATGAGTTTTAATCTCGCAATTTTGTTAAAAATCAGTATTTCAGTAAATTGTTTCAATTGAATTTCAATAATAGAGGTGAACTTAATGCTTTTGTAAGCTTTAAAGGGTAATGTGATTTAAATGACTCCTGTGGGTTAAGGAAGATGTTTATCATTTATTTGTACAAAGTTTTTATGTATTTGTTATGATTTGAAAAAACAGTATACAAAAAGCTCACTAAAGTTCTCAAATCCCCAAATAAAGAGACACTAAGGGGTTTATTTATAAAATATTTACCCAAGATTCAAACATTTTTTTTATATTGAGATATGTGGAGAAGGAATAACATTATATATTATATATATTTATATACTTTAATGACTGCTATATTTTTAATATAATTGGCCACTAGGCAACAGAATGGGCCTTAGTTTTATTATGCATTGAAGAGAGGATTCAAATGCATCTGAACAAGAAAATGGCCAAATGCGCAGGTGGAGAATTTATAAATAGAACCCTAAAGGAAAGAATACTACATTTCTGAAAGATTCACTGCAGGTCAATTTAGACCCTCTTAACTTGAAAAAATAGAGGCTTTGTACACAATTACTCCTTTTTTTTTTTTAATTAGACTTAAGGCTCTTTTAATAGTCCTTCAGCTTTAAATTTAATTAAACATATTACAATTTTAATCATCTATCCCAAAAAAAAACCTTCCTTAGATAATTACTTTTCATTATTAGTTATTGCTTGTAGCCAGAGCATTCATGAGACAGTCGTTTTTTCCCCACTCCTCCATATTCTCTGTCTTCCTCCGCAGGCTTATAATTGTGTCTATTCCCTCAAAGGCCACGTCAGCTTAATCATGCAAAAGAGGAGAACATACCAACAGACAAAGCCATCTACATCTAACAATGATAATTATGGTTTTAATCTTATTTAGTTTTTATAGTGTAATGAATTATCACTGCCCAAAGCAAGCAATCAATTTATGTAGCAATAATGGAAATCACAGCCTCAGTACAACATTCTTTCACATTTCAAATTGAAAGGAAGGAAACCAGGTCAGTCAGTTTTGTAAATTTTTTTGCAAGCTATATTTCATCCTCAGTAATGGCTGTAATAATGGACTAGGAACCCCAGCATAGAATCCTAACACTTTCTTTAGCAAAATTTCTTTTTCTACTACATACTTTTCTGGGATCTACTGTTTGTAGCTATTGCAAAGCATTATAAATATAAATTATATAATATAATTACAGCTAGTGAGATAGAAAAAGGGCAAAGTCAATCTAGTTTAACTTAAAATAAATGAAAAATACTTGCATGCCCCAGATAGAAACCCTGATGACCAGTTGGTCTAGAGGAAGGCAAAAACACTTATAAAGCATGGTATAATTTTCTCCAATGGGGAAAAAAACATCCAGATTCCATAAGGCAATCAGTTATTCCCTGGATCGACAATGTCTTGTGTAATTACTTTTTAACTTTAATACTCAGTTTATTAATATTTTATTTTTTTTTATTTTATTTTTTTTCTTTAGTTCAAAAAAAGTCTCTTATACTCACTAAAACTTACCTAAAGTAGACCAATAGTCAGGTGTGTGGGTGAGCTTTTGCAATTATTAGTAATTGTATACAGCATAACTTTTTCTGCCTGCAGCTATCATAGGTCTGGGATTAGACTGTGACCCTCTTTAGCTATTGGGCAGCCATTGATGTAACTGATGTGTTTATGAACTACATTGTCTACAGCGGCAAGATCTTTTCCAGGAAAAAGCCAGACTCTACACCAGATGGCACAAGTGTGGTACAATGTAAGCACTGTAAAAAACAGAAGCAAGGGGAAAAGTTTTTTTGGGGCAAAAGGAACTTTGGACATCTCTTTTGCCAAAACTTGACCTCCTAGTGCCTTTTTGTTATTTGGGTTTACTTCCACTTTAAGATACATTCCTTAGGAGCATTTAGAAATGTTAAATAAATGTCAGAAGCATTTGGTATTCAAAAGAGGGAAATAACAGTATTTTAAGCTCAGAGGGCTGTTAATTGTTTGCTTTAGTATGAAGCCCATCTAAATAGGAAGAAGGCTGTGAATATCGGCCAGTGCAGGTGAGGACAAACCCATGTCTCAATATCTAATGCTCTTAATAAAGCTAACTTTCCCCTTCAAAAGATAACAGGTCAATAGTTTGTTTAAAAAGATAATTTTGTTTTTAAATAGTCTTTAGTTGTTTTACTCTACTGCAAATTATTTTTTTTTGTTTTTTTTACTGCCATAAAATGTTGGCCCTTCAGTTACCAAGAACACAATTTTCATTTCTTTCTGTAACAGCTTATTTACTGCAATATTCTTTCCTCTCTGTATTCACTCATGCTGCTCAAATATCTGTGAAACGAACCAATGTGATTATTACGTACCAAAAAAAGTTTATAGTGTAAATAGTGGAAAGTACTGTAAGGTAAAGACATTAAAACAGGCCTTTGTGTTACATAAAACATTCACAACAGGAATGTGCCCTGCACAAGGTCTAAGATGAAGAAATAAGTGCTGATCTAAAGAGATCTACAGTAAAAAAAAGGATGCTCCAAAAACAAAACCTTATAAGTCCAGGGACAAAAAAGGGACCGAGCGATGAGAGAGGGGGCTGTAACATGTCATGGTATGTGTACTACAAAAAGGCTTAACTCACAAGATGCAGCAAATATTTTACTACTGTTTTGTATATAGTATCAGTAGATAGCAGTAACTAAATAGACATAACAAAGAGTCAAATAACAAAATCAATAGACAGAGGAAATTAAAAATGCAGCATATTGTTTTATGATGGGATCTAAAAACAAACAGTTTTTCCTGTATTTACTGGACACTCAAGGGCTGGTGCATAAGACAACTTTATGCAAATAATAACAATTTAATACTATATTGGTTTATATTTAAAAGTTATGCCGAAAACCTAACTATGACTTCAACTTTGAATAAAAGAAAACTATTCGTTTTGGATAGAGTGGGAAAAGGAAAGATCCTCAACTCTATTTAACCACTGTCACAAGGAGTAAAAAAAAATGACAGGAGAGTCCCTTTGTTTCTACTCTGTGAATTTGGGAGAATTTCTTAGACCCTCATTGGAAACACACTGTAGCCTGACTTTATTTAACAAGTTGGGCTGCATTGGACAATGTCAAATTTAATTATAACCAGGTCCCTTGGAAAACATATTTCCTCTAAATAGGTGTGCTTGTTAAATACAGATACCCATAGTGTAATATACCTGCAGCTGTTACTTTTTTTAAAATAAGGATCCTTATCCTTATTCTGTGTGTGAAATGGGCCTAATGTCTCCTTACTCTCTTTAAATAATATTTGCTAAGTTAGATTTTTTGATGTAAATAGCATTCTAATTACAAATGTGCAGCATAAGTCCATCTGCTCTTACAGATTTTTTTAGTCCCTTTGCAAAGCCCAACCATTCTGAAGTTCCCCTATTGCAGCTTCGTGGGATGAGGTGGCAACAATGCTGAACAGCTTCTGAACTCAGAGTAGAGTTGCCACTCTCATGCAGGATGTGTCTGCTTACACTACAGTGGGGTGAATAAATGTTGGGGATGGAGCTTTTGGATGCAAAATTCTAAGAACTACATCATTAATAACAGACATTCTTTTGTTTCCACAGGGTATTCAAGTTGAAGTAAAGAGGTCTAGAAGATGAATCTGTATATAATTACAGGTAATTTTTAGCGTTCAGGCTGGAAAAGGAACCAACAGAATTCCAAGACTAGAAAAAATGAACAGAACAAATAATGAATAAACTAAAATAAACATTTAAAAGGATACCATGCAGATTGTGAATGTAGCCTTCTATATGTAAATGTTGTGTTAATTAATAAATGTAATGGTTTCTGTATGGAAATTATGACCATTCTTAGGGGTCTATTTATAAAGCGAATCTAATATTTTTAATATATTCTTTAGTGGAGAAAATACCAAGTTCATGTTTAAAAGCAGAGATTCATTCTCCGTCAAGGAATTTTTTTTGTGAATATTATGAAAGATAATATAATATAAAAAAAGAAATAATTCCTTATATTAAAGTTACTGCATTTCCTATGTTGAGGTCTTTAAAAGGGTTAATCCCTTGGATTCTGAGTAACCACTATTTGTGCAATGAAGTGTTTCCACAGCAGAACTGGCAAAACAGAGACAACAATATTTTCTTTAGTCCTCTGGATTGTTCTGGTAAACATTTCGGGTTAAGCACGTGCTCAACTCCAGCCAAATGCACAAGTTAATAGAGAAGCTTGGAACTTCTTTCAAGATATAAATGCTGTTATTGGCCACATTGAGGAGATGATTTTATTTGCTGTTCGTATACATAAAAAAATGATTTATTTTTTATCTCTTCTCAATCTAAAACCCATCACTTGGACTAGAAATGAGGGAAAATGCAATAAATGTGCATTAGGGTTTGGTTTATTATTATTTTCCTGCATGTTAAGGATTGTGGTAAATGCATAAAAATGCATTACTGGTCAATATTTATTACAGTTCTGCATTGGTGTAAAGCCAGACTATATCATTCCTTTATCAGCAGTGATTATCAACAGTTAAAAAAACAACATATTAACAAAATACATTAAACTTTATATTTCCAGGTTTGTTATTATTAACTTGGAGAACTTCCTCGCTGCAAATCAACCCAAATGAATCAGAAATAGTGCTAAATCTTGACAGCACCTTTACTTTAACTTGTACTGCCAATGCCAGGATAGCCTGGAAACACGATGAACAAATTGTTTCCTCAAGTCTGGAATACAACAACGGTCTGTATACCAATACCCTGACTCTTTATAATGTAAGCGGTCTGAACACCGGACTCTACTCATGTCTGTACCAGTCAGCTAGTCAAGGAGATGAAGAGGAATCCGTCTACATCTTTGTACCAGGTAAAAAAAATACAAATATGTGACAAAATGAACAGTGCTTATCTTAAAACAATTTAAAGTGGGATTTTTTATTATATATATTTATTTAATCAACACAATATATGGGTCCCATTCAAACAATGTGCTGAATGGTAGAACAAACCTTAGTTCCAGGCACTTCTACACATTGAAGTTGATTTATTACAAGAATATAGATTGTTCACATATTCAAGTTTTAAATCCTTCTAATAGGTAGCTGAAAGAGCACACATGGCAGGCTCAAAACACTGGTAATTGTGGGGTAATCTTATGGTGTTGTCAATCGTTCATCAATTATAGCTAAATACTTGGTCTGTTGCTTGCATGATTTTTGAACTATCAAGTTTTTTTCTTTTTGTCTAGATCCTGAAATGTGGTTTTTGCCAATTAAAGAACATGGGGAGTTCCTGTTTGTTCCACTGAACAGCAAAAATACCATTCCATGCCGAGTGACTTACCCTAATGCCACTGTGACTCTTCATGAGAAGACAGGAGATATTGAAATTCCTTACCAATATGACAACAAGAAAGGTTTTACCGGATATTTTGAAGACCGGAATTATTATTGTAAAGCATCACTGGATGGGAAAGAAGTCTCCTCCAGTTCATTTTATATCTATAGTTTGCAAGGTAAAATGCTGTGTTAAATATTACAAATACAGTATAGTCTATAGCACCAAAGTGTTTTCTTAAAGATCTTGAGCAATCTGAATTCAGGGACATTCAAAGATTTAGGTGAAGATCACAATAAAGGAAGTGCATCCCCATAAATTTTTTACATGCGAATTTGCTATTTAGTGGTCTAGTGATGCATGGTTCAAAGGATGTACAAAAAAGTTCAAGTGTCCCTAGGGCCATCATGGTGTCTAAATATGCCCCTGTCTACATGGATTACAAATGTACACTGGATTTTACGTTTGAATATATGTAGGGCTAGTCTAATGCCTGCTGGCTAAGCCTGATTAGAAGATGGTTGGCGGGGTGAGATTTTCTCGGTCAGTCATTACTTTTTTTCAGAACTTGCATAGACCCCCTAACCTCCAGATTGGAATTTAAACTAAACGTTGAAGAATAGTAGGTGCAGTTAACCTGATGCTTTGCAACATGTTTGCACAATTGTTCACTGTAGCTGAAATCATCTCAATACTCCTATCAATAATGGACATAAATATGGCAGTGATGTATAGAATATAGATCCTTGTATAGAAAAAATTGCTTGCGTATGTAGAGTACCCTAATATTTCAGACCTACAAGGCAGGACTGTTACCCATTTGCAGATTTGTTTAGTTTGTGTTGAATTACTTCTTTTTATATGCATTTCAGTATTGCATTATTACTGCTTGTAAAGTAACTCTTCCTTTTTCGTTTTTAAGTTTCAACTCTCAACATGGATGTTTCCCCCATACAAAGCACAGTGAAAATAGGAAACAATATCACTATTATATGCACAGTTACTGATAATGAAATCCTGAACTTCACCTGGGAGTACCCTGGTAGGGAGGTATGTATTATTCTTAATCATAACCAGCCTAGTTCTTGTCTCTAATTTAGGAAAGATACTGCTGCTCAGCCACCTACAATGGTTTACATTTCTTAGGGTAATATCTTCTCATCTGATATGTAAGACACTGCGTTGAAAACAATTATTGTTAAGTGCTCTCTGTGACATCTTGTCCCAATTGGCACAGGTCAGAGACAGCAATAAAACCAATTTAAACTCTTTTTCATTGTAGCACACATCTATTGTGTTTTTTTTTTGCATAACAGGCAGGAAGGCACGCTGTTTTAGAACACTCAGTTACATCTGGTAATTCTGTAAGTTCTGTTCTGCATATATCAGACGCCACAATGGAGGACTCGGGAACCTATACTTGCACAGTGGAGGAAGTGTATTCTGGAGATTATGAAATTAAAGATGTCAACATTACTGTTCTAGGTATGAACACACATTGAGTTTAAAGGGAATGTTTTAGATGCTTACATATATTGTAATATTAATATTTTGTTCTGAACTATAAACATACTTTTTTTTATTTATTTTTTTTAGAATAAATGAAATGTTGCAAACAAATAAATACAATTTTGTTTTTTTTCCGTTGCCTGATTCGTTATGAGTTATGTTGGGAATAGCTTTTGCTGTGAATAGGCTTAAATAGACAAAGAACACTACCCTCCCTCTTTATTCATGACCTGGATTTTCAGTTTGACAGAAGTGATCAAAAACCAAGTTGATCAAGCAGGCAATGCTAGATATAATAGAAAGAAAGGTGTTCTCATTAATGTTGTTCTCATTAATCTGGTAATGGGTGACATCTGTAAAACTAGGTTTTCCCTTCACTTTCTATCCTGCAAAGTTTTATGGCCACTAGGCCATTTATGGGGTGGGCGGAAGCACACTTGGCCCGACCCGCCCTAATGGTCTCGCTCACCACCAGGGAACGCCCCTTTAAAAGTGAACTCTCTCTCCCCGCATGCATTGCGGAGGAGAGGGATTGACCTTCAGGGAGCTTTACCTATTTACCACGGTGGCGGAACTGCAAGGGGGTGGCACCAGCGCTCCGGCGAGTTGCCGGCCGGCATTAGGCAGTATCCTATTACCCCTCAAAGTCAAAATAGTCAAAATGTAAAATAAAATGTTAATGGTATTGTTATTACCGAGATAATCTATAATCTGTGGGCCTCCCCAAAAGGACTAGGTATATGAAAATGTGACTTTATCAACCAAGACAAGTATATAATCAAAGACTGGAGGTTTTTCCACAAAACAAGATATACGGACAGATACCCCACAGCCCTACCTCACTAGTTCCCAACTCTGACTCAAACAGCAATAGATCTATACTGCACTAGTTCCCTAACTGCTCAGCAGGGCATACATTTTCACTTGTGACACTAGACCCACTAACCTATTACTGATGACCATCTCATGATTTTTTTTATGTATAGGAACTGCTTGTTAGCATTATTATGGCAATTAACTGTTCCGCTGTTAATGAGGGTTCTGACAGAAAAAAGGTATTATTCTGAAGAATAACTTGACCTTATACTTGATACTGCAACTTGACAACTTCAATTCCCGTTACCACAATGGTGCTCCAAAGCATAAGCATGATGCCTATATGCAAGACCCCCTGATTCCTAATAATAAGGGGATATGATTAGGTAGCATTCCATGTTAGCTTTAAAGTAATGGAGGATATAATGTGCAAAACCCAACAAAATATGTTGACAAAAATATCTCCTATTTTCATGGATTGCTGAAGACCTAAAAATTAATTGTAAGCAATTGTCTCCCATATGGAACATCCAGTAGCTATCATATGCTAATGGTTTTTCCTTTTTGTAATCATTAGAAGATTGTGATTTGTGTGTTGTACTCCATTATATTAGAACAGTATAGCTGTTTTAGTATTGCTTGTTGATGGACACATTAGACTGGAAAAAGTAAAGCTTACCGTGGTACACATAGTCTAAACCAGGGGGTTTCAAGTTCCGTCAGGCCACTTGCAGTACAAATTTTAGTAAAAACAGTACATTTCTGAATTTTTAATATCCTTCTTCACTTCATTTACTGTTGTCTCTTGGAGAAATATAAAAAAATGTTTGTGAATCCTGACCACCGAGGACAGGAGTTGAGGACCCATGGTTTAATGCTATAATAAGTGTATTACTACATAGTGAAAAAACTTTCCATCTACTGGCACTCTGGTTTGTGGTCACTTATCATTTGCCCATCACTGAAAACACCAGCTTAATATTATGGTTGTAATATGGTTAGTCCAAGGAAGAGCAATGCAATTTCAATTATTATTAAACTAAAATCTAACAGGATGTTGCACGTTTGCACTAAATATTTGACAATGAATATTTTAGGCAGAGCTAGGAAAAATACAACAATGTACATACATACAACACATACAAAAACTTTCCCATGTAAAATTAATAAATAGATATGCTGGTACAGAATTTGTAAGGGAGGAACCTACCTTGTTTCCCCGAAAATAAGACCTACCCCAAAAATAAGCCCCAGCATGAATTTTCTGTATATTTGAGGATGCTTGAAAAAAATCCCTACCCTGAAAATAAGCTACAATCTATATATAAATACATGGTCAAGGGGTGCTCATTTAGGAAAAGCGCTATTGCTAGACATTAGAAACTTGGGGCCAATGGTTTTGAAGGAAATGGAGTCACAAGAAATTAAAGATGGAATTCAGGGTTTGGAGAGTTATGATGATGTTCCAGAAGATGATGACATGACTATATTTGAATAAATGTTGATTTTTTTTGTTCAAGAAAAAATGTTGATCTTTGTTCATGAAAAAATAAGACATCCCCTGAAAAAAAGACCTAGTGCATTTTTGAGCAAAAATTAATAAAAGGTACTGTCTTATTTTCGGGGAAACAAGGTATCTGCCTTTGCATAACTGTTGTATAATTTAACCTAGATAAGGGGTACGTGAAGATGAACATGGAAGGCACATTACAGCCTATTAATCTACATCAAAGTACATCCATTGTGGTATCCATCGAATCTTACCCTAAACCTACCATCGAGTGGCTAAAAGGGGACCATTTGTTAACTGGAAATAACAATAGCCTTGTGAACATTGAGACTGAGAAAACTGATGAAAACACGTGAGTTTTTGAATATCTTCCCCCTGATTTCTGTTCTAAGCAGTTCTTTGTTTTTGGGGTAAATGTCAATGTGCTTTGTGGGGTTATATGAATGCCCAAAGCCAATGTTCAGTAATATCTACCAAGAAAATAGGTAGGATATGATAATGAAGTATCATTGCAAAAAGTTGGTGGTGTGGCTAATTAAATTAGAATGTCTTAAACTGAATACACATGTTCAAACGTAATTATTATTATTTTATCTAAATTTTATAATATATCAAAAATTTAATATTGAATATATACTATAAGCACTACACCAGTGGCAGTCTCCCATAAGCCTCAGATTCAGCAATGATGCAAAGGAAGAGCCTGCTGCAGGATTTAGCCATGATGGGAAGAGTTAGAAGGCTTTGCAGAAGTCTGAGTATCCGTTTGGTCATTCTAAATGCCCCCTGCACACCCTACCCAGAAAGGACAGTGTTGGCAACATTGTAATTGCCTGTTCTACCTGTTCCAGTCCTTGGGGCAGTGTTGTGCTTTGTGTTCCCTCAAGGAAGCTCAATTCAGCCAATATTCCCCACACAAATCAAGTCATTGAGCCACTTCACATAGTTGCATGTGTCGGTGATCTTGATCACCAACACATGATGGAATGGTTGGTGTTATTGCTTGTTTTTTTTTTAGATAAATGATTTTATTGGTGATTTGGACAGCCTATAATATTGGACACTCAAAAGACTTGCTGAAGCTACTGAAATAGGACTCACAAACAATGAGTGATTTCCAGGTTTCCAGTGTTTAAAAAATGTAATTTAGAGTATTTAACCAATCCGAATAATTTTTAATTAGGATATGATAGACTTAGGGTCCTATTTTTAAAGCCAAGATTTTGTTTTCCTTTAGAGCTGGGGACATGTCAGAGATGTCATCAGTTACCACTTTACTGAGACAAACTAATGGTATAAAAGACGTTGATTGTAGAACTGGGAAGAGTTTAACCTAACATTTATGCAACCAACATTTGAATTTCAGATATGTTACTACATTGTCACTTGTGAGGGTCAAAGAACAAGATGGAGGTTCTTATACTCTGAAAGCCTATAACGAGGACGATTCTGCCAACATGACATTTAACCTTCAGATAAATGGTGAGTAATCAATACTTTTATCACCATGAACACTGTCAGAAACCTGCTCAATAGTTTTAAATTGAACTTTTCAGTATACAGTATTTATGTCTGTGTTAATAAATTCCTCTTAAATCACAGTTTAAAAAATTTAAATCAAAAATGTAAAAAATTATAAAAAAAATAAAAAATTATCATAAAAACAGTCCTCAACTCTATACTAATGTTTTGCATATATTAGTATGCTTCAGAAGGAAGCAACTCCTCGGTCTCTTCTTCCCAGGTGATTTAACCGCAACATTGCAAGTTTATAACAAAAGTCTGGAAAATTACTTATAATTTATGTTATAACAAGCAGTATTTTTTATCTTGGGTTCAAGGTTGATTGATCACATTGTGTACTTCCAGTGCATGGAATAAAAGTTACAGCTAAACTAAAATGTTGAAGTTTTTATGGCTGAACCAGTTCATATGAGAATATTGTTTGGGTTAAACATTTGTGACCCAATCATTATCATCACTTATAGCAGTGGTACAGCTTCAGACCTAAAGGCCAATGCAGAATTAGGATCTATCCCATCCTCCACGTCAACACTCCTTTAAAGTGAAGACATCCCCCTTCACATAAGGAGCACCTCCTAACCTGTCAAATATATGCCCATCCCTTTTATGTTCAAGTTCCTCCTTTCGCATTAGAATTCCCCTAAAATCAGATATACCAACTTTACATGAGAGTCCTCTCCTTCATGACAGTCTCTGCTTTCACATCAAGGACTTCCACCTTTTTATCAGACCCCCCCCCACCCCCACCCCCACCTTTATCCCAGGGTCCCCATCACCACCATATCAGAATGGCCCACAAGTATAACTTCACAGCCACTCACTGTTGTAATTATGAGTGGCAGTGGAGATTTTCTATTGCTGTCTTCTTTTGTTGGGTTCTGACAGACGAGACCTTCTAATGCAGAGATAGAAAGAGAAAGCCAATGGTGGAAGATCTCCTATTTCTGCTTTATCTACAAGAGTAAGCAACCAGAGGATTATCATGAAGATGGCTCCTATAGGAGCAGTAAGGGCCAAGCCTAATTCAAGACTTCTGCAACCCTACAGCACTAAGTCAAAGTTTACTGCTCTGTACATTTAAGACACCCAATCATAGGCACTGAAGGTAAAGTTTAACGCTAATGGAGGATTAACATAAACAGAACTTTAGTAAATCAACCTATATCCTTATGAAGAATCTCTGAAGCTAATGGTATAAGTAACAAAATGTCTCCATTATATGCATGATTTTTGTTTTGTTTTTTGTATTTAGTGCCAGTTGAAATTAAGGAAATGATTGACAGTCATCCTACAGGAGGTGGACAGATAGTGACATGTGTTGGCAAAGGGATGCCAAGGCCAGATATCACTTGGTACATCTGTACTGAGATAAAAAGGTATGATTTGGTACTACAGTGCTTACTGAAAGCAAATATGGAGCCTGGGATTACAAACCTTTCAAAAAATCCTAGTTCATATCATACAGTCATATATCTAGTTCATATCATACATAGTTCATATTATACAGTCATATATGTAATTGTGTGTCTTCAGTACTCTGATTCAATGATCAGATGCAAGAATGCAGACTTAACCGCAGACAGTAACTTAAAAAGAACTGTAACCAAAGACAGCCTGGCAGCTAGCATTTTGAAGCCCACATTTATCAAAATATTTTTTGTGTAGAATTATGAGGAAAAAACATGATTTCATCTGTGATTTTTTTATTGACAATGTTATCACCAACAGGTGCAGCAGTAAGGGATGGAACCAATGGGAACCTCTACACAACACATCCTCCCAGATTAAGTACGATATGAACATCAGTTATTCACAGCCAGAAAAGTATGGAACCTACTATGTGAAGAGCATTCTCCATGTCCGCAGTATTGAAGATTCCCTCTCCTTACGTTGTTTTGGTGAGAATTATCTTGCAATGAGCCACCATCGTGACGTCACCCTAGTGCCCCATCGTAAGTAGATATCAATCACATGGATGTTTGTTAAAGCAAGTCAAATATACCTTACTAAAAATACAAGTTGCTGACAATAACTAACCCAGGTCCTTCACTGGCTGAACTTTTAAAAGATTTGAATCATTTTGGAAAAGTCTCCTTTTACAAACTAAATATGTCAAAATGCAACATTCTGTATATTGGGATTTCCACAGGTGTTTCATTAGAGCTGAAACATAAGTTTCCCTTTATGTGGGAGTAATGTGCCATACCATACTTATTAAAGGTATTAAATTGACTAATTCCAAATCAGCACTAAATAAGCATAATAACATACGTGTACTTTTGTCAGTTAAGTAAGAAATCCTACAGCTAGATAAAGCTGAATGTGTGTTTCATGCAGTTCCCATACAATTGCCTAAAAATGTATGAGCGTTCACCTTCTTTTGAATCCATATATCTGCTTTATTAAATAACCTAGGATTTTACATAAAGTGTGTATAAGGTCCAAGAGCGTAGAGTAGAAAGAGAGGTATAGGGTGTTCAGATTTGAAAGATTATTACATTGCATCTCTTTTGGTCCAGTTGACACACTGTAATAATGCCAATTCAGATAAACATTAGGCGAAAATGTAAACAACATGTTACCTACTAACAGTCTCTCAACTTTTTGTTGGCCAGCTCTTTAGACCCCTCCCTAAAAGTACCAAACTATCCTTTCATCCAAACCCCAAGGTCAATATGGAAATCTATAATAAATCCAAAAGATCACCAACATATTTTCTGGACTATCCCATGTCCCCTACACTATTGAAGATAGTGAAATTTCTGAAATTTCCCAACTACCTTACTGCAACTGATTACTACAACTGCTTACTAGATCCATTTCAACTGTGCCAAAATAAACATTGGTCTGAGAGGAATGCTAATAAGAGGGTGAAGATTTCCCTTAAAATCTGGAGCAGACTTAACTCACACTCCTTAAATAAAGATTAATTTTTTTCCATTTCAATGCTCTTCAGGATAAAGATATTTGGTTGAAAACGAGAGCTACTTTTAATTTTACTGGATACTGCACTGGTATAAAAACACTTAACCAATAAACATATTTATTATCAAATTTTTCTTCCTTTATCAAATTTCTTACCATTGGAGACAATATCATACTCTATGGTACTACAAGAATGAAGCTAGCATAAGGAAAAAAGTGTAGAAATGTATCTTGGACATTACTGGTTACTTTGCCAAACCAGACCCTGCACTAGCCTTTCTGACAATAAAGATAGAATCCTTTCCCCTCAGTTTAGAGTCTTGGTCTATATTATTCTATCTGCGGCTAGACTCAGAATTGCTGGCCTTTGGCGATCTGAAGCCTCATGAGAGTTGTAAGACGTGATTAGTAGAAATAATGTTCAATATAAGTAAAAAAAAAAAAAACAATACCTAATAACCCTTCTTCTGTTACCAGACTCAATAAAAAATAAACTCTTTGATCGAAGTTAGACAACTCATAACATGTTTCATATAGACTTTAGTAGGGGTCATATAGTCAGGCTGTTAGTTACACTTGCTTAGAGGTTATGTTTAGTTTATTGACTTTGTTCAGAAGGCAATAATACATACTGTATATGGGCAAGTATAATTTTATTTTGTGTGTTTTTTTTTTTTATTTCACCTATATTTGGCTGGCTAATCCAAATTGTGCTTGTTTTTAGATTCTGTATTCAAATATTTTCCTAATTTTCCAAATAATTCCTTGCTATGTCATTTTGTTTTTTTAATGTATATTTACTTTCTAATTTAGTTATATTTATGTTAAAAAATCAATAAAAATGTTTGGGGAAAAATATTAGTTTGATTTCTCTGGCCTAAAGGCCTTTGCCAGCTTTAATCCTGCTCCCAATTATTTTAAAAAATCTCGCTTTGCATACCATTTTGTTTTGGATGAGACTTCTTGCCAGCTGTCTTGGCATGCTTTTCTCTTTGTATGGAAGTGAATAGTCTTTAATACATCAGTTATCGGCCCTGATTCACTAAGCAAAATCGGAGGCTCGGTCACGCATTCGTATTCACGATCGAAAATCGGAAGCCTTCACTCAATTCACCAACTAAATTTCAGGTGCTGGCGTAATCCCGCGGAAGTTAGTAACAGAAAAGAGCTCGCTGCTGGAGCCGCGCATCCCTGGCAGTTTTACACTGGCGAGCTTGCATTAAAAGTCACTGTTCCCTTAAAAAAGCATTCTTTCTAATTACACACGTTACCCTAACGTTACGTTAGCCCTAAAAAAAAAGTTTGTGCTGTTCAAATGTTTAAAACATCTATATGCGCTAAGAAAAAAGCATATTTTAAAATGACTTATTTCTTTCCTGTTGGGCAAGAGTTAACTGAGTTCAGCTCCTCTACATATCGCGTCTATCTAAACGCTTACCATGCCTGATGGGAGGAGCCGCCTGGGGGTAAATCTTGCGACTTTCCGTGGGAGAAGCCTCGGCTTTGCCATCGGACTAGATTTTCCCACAAAAGTCACAAGCACACATATATATATATGATTATTGTAGGATCCTCCCCAACTTTATTTAATTTTTTTAATTATTAGAATATCTGTTTACTGGTGTACAAATCTAAAGGATCATATCAATCAATGATAATGAAATGTCCAATTGCAAAAAAAAACAAACAGCCAACTTTGACAGAGGGAGGGGCTGTTGTTTTGTGTGTTATCCCAATTAATCTATGTTGCTGCATTCGATACTTTGCTTACCATTTAGCACAATAGCTTCTTTTTTTATTTTATTTTACTTTGAATGTTTTAATGTCCATTTTGCAATTTTGAAGTGTTATGTTATTGTGTTTGTGGCCATATTGTTTGATTGAAAAATTCTGCCTTTTCAATGTTTGTGCTGCATAAATATTTTCTAGTCCAGTTTTCTACCCTTGATAGGCCAAAATTGCATATTGGTTTGGTAAGTATTTTTTGAATGCAATATTTGTTGGGTCATTTTGGAACTATTTTGGCTTTACATGGAAGTGTGGGTTTACATGTGTTTTGTTTGCTCTTCTTAATTTTTTTGTCATTTAGGGTGTAGTTTAGTGATGTGTGTTTTTGTTTTTGGTTTTGATGTTTTTTTTATATTTTATTGTGACCTTTTAGCAAATGTTTCTTTTGAATAAAGTTGTTTCTAAAATGTTGTCGTTTATTTTTTGGGGGGTTTGTTGTTATGTGATCTTTCCAATCTCCTAGGACACACAGTTTAAAAAGACAATTGTGATTGTTTTTAAGCTGTTCCTTTCTCTGAATTATTTGTAAGGCTAAAAACAGCACAATTGTCTTGTTAAAACTCAGTTGTTTGATGCGCATAGTTCTGCGCCAAACTTTAGGAGCGTGTAGCTCATAGTTATGTGCCACGGTGGACCCGCTATGTGCGCCTGAACTGTTTTATCAGTTGAAAAATGCACTGCACTTTTGCACAGTCCTCATTAAGGTAAGTTTGTATTTTTTGTGTATATTGCTTGTTTTGCTTCATATGCACTCTTGTATGTATAGACGTGCACATAAAGCCAAACCTGTATGTATGCATTTAGATGTGTGTACATATACATAGAAAAAAGAAATTAGAAGAAGAAATAGGCAAAGAGGGCTTTTTGGACCATATTGCTTCACATTGAAAAGATTTCCTATTTCTTCCTATGATTTCTGATATCATGGGCTTGGCTTCATGGAGGATATTGCTTCTGGTTAAAAGAAGCAATCCACATTTATGTGCTTCCACTACCAAGCTGAGGGGAGTGGGCCAATTATATATAGTGGGCCAAGATCTAAAATGTCATTCAAATCTGCAAAAACACCCTGAAGGGATGGAAAAGCAAGAAAATCTTTGGCTCAAAGTGGATTTGGCCTTGGAACTTTGATATACTAGTACTATTTGTTTTGTGGAAACACCTAAATAATGCATACACTCCACTATTTCACAGCATTAAGTTAAGCAACAACACAACATCTGTTCATTTCTACATCTGATCCTGCTTGTGAGCTTGGCAATCAATGAGCTTTGATGTTGTGCTTGGAACCTGGACCTCCTTCCATCACCATCAGGTGTGTTACAATGAGTATGCAACTCAGCTGGACAACTAATTCACAACCAGTTTGGACAACAAGTGGAAGTGTGTTTGTATACAATAGTGCTAAGATTAGTCAGCACAGCACAATGACAACAAACTTATAACACAACTACAAATGAACACAGGAGTTGTGTGGGGACAGATCAACATGAGTGCAAATGTCAGGCTATAAAAAAAACAAAACAAAAAAAAAAGAAATAAAATCATAACAATTTATTCAGAAAAAGAATATGCACATAACACATTCAAATACCAATATGTGGGTTAAGTAGGAGTTTGGTGTGGAAACCGTGCAGACATTTGTACTCAATACTTGTGGAAAAAATGACAAAGCATTGCTGAAGAATAGCTTAACTACAAAAACTGGCATTACAAACCAAGCACAAAAACATTGCAGCAACAGATGAAACTAACAATCATGAGGATTTATAAATAATCACATCAATGCATAACATCAAAGCAAACTTACCCCCCCCCCCCCTCCACACACACACACAAACCAGTCCAGTTAAATGAGTACTAATTAAAATGCATATGTATTTGTATACATTTAAATGTATTTTGACATACACACACAAGTGAAATCATTAAACGTTCCTTAATACATGTATTATAACGTGTTTGCCTAAAATCCTTTACTAAAATATTTGATTTCTCTAAAGTCAAACTAGAACAAACTATTGTGTGATGACATATTTGAAAGTGCCACTTAGTATATATCCAGCTTGATAGAAATTAGTTTGCAGCCAAAAGAAAAAGTAACAAGAAGTGCAACAAATGTAACGATAAATGAAGCAAGTTTGTGATTGAGTAGGATGTAACATAAAAAAGTAACACGCGCATTAAAGATTCAAACTGACCTGTAAAATGGACTGGAGATGCTCACAGAACAGGGCAGAGATGTGCGCTAATCAATTGCTATCACCTCATCATTGAGGTTAACATTCCTTCTGAATCGCACAGCTGAAAATTATTCGCCTTAATTGACGTATTCGAGATCTTTGCAGGAAACCGGCAGGCGAGTTCACTAGAACTCAGGCCCGACTCGCGCTAATAGAGGTTGCTGACCGGCGCACATGTACGCGCGTCAAGCCTACGCACATTTCATTGATGAATCAGGACCATGAAGTCAGTGTTGCTGACACTGGTGTATTGCACAAGCTGGTGTGATGACACAAATGTTCACTAATAACGTCCATGACAACTTGGACTCACAAAAAGTGGTTTGAAATACACTGGTCTTCATTTAGCCCAGAAAAGGAACACCACTGAGACAAATTCAGCGTATGCAGGGGACAGTGCTGTCCTAAAGCTGAGTATTGCAGAAAAAGCTGCAATTTATTGTTAGAAGCTGCTTGCCAATTGAAAAATAAAAATTCTGTCTTAAATGCTTTATGAGTCATTGACCAAGCATGCAGCAAGCCAGCCCTGATTATTCTGAGTTAGCAGGTTAAATTATCCAAAAAAATGGTGATGCTTATGTGCAAATCTTTACTTTTCCATAATATTTATTAAATTTATTGGTGCCTTTGAAATTCCCCAAGCCTCTGTCTCCTTGCATGGCATGGCTCCTTTTCTCCCCCTTCCTAACCTCCCTACGTAACCTTTTATATGGCTGCTGGGGAAGGAGGGGAAGGCAAATACTGAAGTGTGTCATTTAGGTCTGGTGGAGCTTCTTTTATCACGTCTAAGATGATGGCTTTTGGCAGCAGTCTAGGCCTTCTAGATTGCTGCACATGGAAGATTTTTTATAGTCTATTTTATACATACATACAGTGTTTTGTACATTGCTATGAGATGATTTTTGTTATAATGAATGGCCTGGTGACAGGTGCTCTTTTCTATCTATTCTAATCTTTCTATTCTGTTTCCACAGATTTGCCTTTTAAAGTTGTGTTCATATCTGCTATTGTGGGACTGGTTGTTTTGGCTGTAATATTCCTTATAATACTCATCATTTTGTGGAAAAAGGTAAGTGTTGCTCTGCTGTTTTATTATTGACTAAATATTATGTTGTCATATTGTGTGATAACAAGTCAGCACTTTTATTTCTTTGTCTACAGAAACCTCGCTATGAAATCCGGTGGAAGGTTATTGAATCAGTTAGCTCTGATGGCCATGAGTACATCTACGTGGACCCTCTGCAGCTGCCATATGACTCCAGCTGGGAGATTTCAAGGGACAAATTAGTTTTAGGTAAATGCCAAACTTGTTTTATAAGTGGACTCCATATAACATAGGGCTCTTAACAGTCAAAACAGAACATGAAAGCCTTTTCTACTGACCAGTGAGGACTTTAGTTTAGAAACCGTAATTAGATGTTTGAATGGCAACACTAACAATGACAGACAAGTTGTCCCACACCAGAAAAAGTTTAGTAGCTTGGAATACTAGTATGTTGGTCAGCAAAGTGGGAAAAAAATAAATGGAGGTCTTTATTAGAGCATATCTTCATCTATAAATTCAATATGTAGAATGATTTTGAATAAATTGGTGGCACAGTTGTTTATTTTTTAATGCTGTCTAACTTTCAAGTCTATTTGTACCCTAATTCATTTGAAATGATGGACCTGGGTTGACACCTTTCAGGCTTATGTTAATTGCATAATTGTAACATCATTTTAAAACACTTTTAGATCATTAGGAATTTATTGACATAATCATTGGACTTGTAGTTGACCTCCTTCTGATCTGCATTTGACCTGCTTTAATTGGGATTTGCTTTCTGTATATAATGTCACTCTAATGCAGTGCTAGGTATTGTAGATAAGTAGCACACATTGGCCCTGATTTATTAAAGTTCTCCAAGGCTTGAGAGAATACACTTTCATCAGTGAAGCTGGGTGATCCAACAAACCTGGAATGGATCTGGTCCAGGATTGAAAACAATTTCTAACAAATAGCTTACAAATATCTTTACTTTTTGGAAATTCATTCCACGTTTGCTGGATTACCCATCTTCACTGATGAAAGTGTATTCTCTCCAGCCTTGGAGAACTTTAATAAATCAGGGCCCTTAAGTCTTGCACATATCACTAGATACCACTTTATCTTTAATTTAGTACCATAAGGTATCTATAATGTCTGTATTTTCAAAATGTGCCCAAAAAAGGCTAAAGGCTATAAAAGGAGAATATCTGCCCATACATAATACAAGCAGTATTTAGTAATGTTCAAGTCTAAAGATGCGTTTGTTACAAGATATAACTACATGTGTAGCTCATTACATAGGCCACTGGTTTTATCTGCTTAGGTTTATCCATCAACCACTAGTGATTGATCGCTAGTTATTTACATAGCAAGGCTAAACTGCTAAAAGATACCATAGCTCTAGTCTAATAAGGGGACTGCCAGTGATGAATGTCTTTCATGAAATTAAAGAGTGTGGATTTCCCTTCTGCAACTTTTTGCTTTAACCTTGCATAGGGTTCTAAAACATGTCCATTTTGTTGGTTAGTAAAGTTGAGTGCTGGGGATTGTTGTCTTATGTTGTACACACCTCTTCCCCCTATTAAATTGCTATGGGTTTACATAAATTGTACTTTATTTTTGTACAGTTGTGAAATTTTAATTTCTTCTTTGTTAAATAAAATGTGAACATATGTTTGTAAAATTGCAGTATCTTTTAAACATATGGCTCTGGAACTGCTTCATCTCCCACTTAAATTACACTGCCAGTGTTAATATTCCCAGGCATATGCTGCACACTAACTATCTTATATAAATATATCTTTTCATTAGTTGTATAACTTTAAATGACATTCCAATAATATTTAACTGCAACCATTTCATGTTACATCAACCCTAACTTTCAGGATTAGGGATGCAGTAGAGGAAATAATACTATGCTTTCTTTTAAGGCCCAAATTTATCTTTTGGCAAAGGAATGCAGAGCCATCGCAAATTGTGCTTTTTCTCTTTTAAACTATAATGTTTCCTTTTAAAAATGCTAGTTGGCTGGCTGCCATGTGGACTCCCTGTCCCAACAGTCCCAAATATTCTGGAGGAAGTTTAGATGATTGGTTCTGGTCAGACTGAAGGTATCATGTGGGGGAAAAAAGCAAATTACTTTGAAGAAATCCATTCCAGGTTTGCTGGATCACCCAGCTTTACTGATTAAAGTGTATCCTCCCCAGCCTTGGAGAGCTTTAAAAAATCAGGCCCACTCACTCTAGTCTTTACCCATGGTGATCTGTGTTCTAGCACCTGTACAGAGTTTTTGACATATAGTTTTTGTCGAAACGGTAATGACTGTAAACCTTGTGCCCCTACCATCACAACAAGTGCTCAATAGGCCTTAAAAGTCAGAATTTTAGTCCTGTCACCATTCCCTAGCAAGTTCGACATGACACAGGACAACTGTTTCCAATTTTTTTCCTACATGGTTCATTCTTTGCATTTGGTTCACAATAATATTAAATTGTCATCACCTCTGTTCACACATTCCACAACTGGCTCACTAAAAGCTGTAGTGACTCATTAGTGGCTTTATTGCTGGTTGCTCGTTATGCTTTATTGCCAATGGAAAAAAGAGGCGGCGTATAGCTACATAATGGGAATGCAGATTGCTTCTTTGCAGTAAGATGTCAATAGTAAAATAAAACTGCAGCTATCATTATCTCCATGTGCTGCACACTAGGCTGACAGTGAGTTGGCAAAGAGTGCCTCCAAGTGGTTAGTTGTGGGTATAGCAATGAGCCAGTAGGAATTCAAGAAACATTCGCTTTAGAAGTATTTACACCCCTCAAAATATTCAATAAATACAACACAGCATATTTCTAACTATCCAGTATATACAAAACTTTACAGTACACAAAGTACTACACCACTGACAGCTTGTAAACATCTGTCCTGAAGAATGACTATTTTCTCCATTAAAAAACACGTTCAGCATATAATAATGTGGTGATGTAATATAACATGATCATAACAAGACCAAGGGTCTTCTTCTTCCAACCTTGAGTATCCCACCAAATCAATTGTGTGTGCACCTCACAAGAGGAAATCCATTGATGGTGTTGCGAATCACATATTTTTAATTGTTTTAAAGGTCGAACGCTTGGATCTGGGGCCTTCGGTAGAGTTGTTGAAGCTACAGCTCATGGATTAGGCCATGCTCAATCAACCACAAAAGTAGCTGTGAAAATGCTGAAATGTAAGTTTCTGAAAAATGAGAGCACAAAACAAAATCTGTTATGTATTAAATGTTATGAAACAAAGAATGTTTATTTACTAATACACCTATGCTGTGTTTTACAGCAACTGCCAGGAGCAGTGAGAAGCAAGCACTCATGTCTGAGCTGAAGATTATGAGTCATCTAGGTCCACATCTAAATATTGTTAACTTGTTAGCTGCATGTACCAAAGGAGGTAATTTATATTGTTCTATTGATTACATTTTTCTATTTTTGCATACTCCAAGGCTTACAAAGGGCATTTTAAAATATTAAAGGCCCAGACAAATACAGAAATCTACAGGAGATACTAATTCTAAACTGCTGTATGGTATTAGCTAGTTAAAGGGTCAATTGTCTCAAAACCTAGGGCTGTAGGTTGCTGATGGCTGTATAACATATATATTTTTGGAGTTTCTGCGTTTGTCTCAGACAACCTCTCAGAGGACTTTGAAACCTTATGAATATATTATGGGAAAAAGCAAAAAGAAGAAGATTAAGAACTAGGCTAGTGGACCCCTTAACCCAGAAAATGTATTTGGGAGTCGTTTATTCATTAGACTGGGGACCATATGGCCTTGCCAGATTCACCAAATGTGAATATAGTGGAATGTCCCTTTAATTTATTTCAGTGTGTTAGTTACTGTCAGTATTCTGCAAACTGCTGAAGTTATTGTAAAGATTGCATGGTTAGGGTTTGTGATCTGCTAAATAAGAACTGGGCATTATAAAAAAGGGAAAGCATATTTCCTGTTTTCTTATAAAATTGGGAAACTCTTACAGCTAAAGCTAAATCCATACAGCAGTACAGCTATAACACAAGTTAATATTCACAGTTATAGTACATAAAGTTCCAGTGACACAAAGTAGCTCTCGCTGGTACTACTGACTTCATGGCCCTGATTTATGAAAGCTCTCCAAGGCTAGAGAGAATACACTTTCATCATTGAACTGGGTGATCCAGAAAACATGGAATGGATTTTTAAAAATAATTTGCTATTTGTTAGCAGATGTTTTGAATCCTTGACCAGATCCATTCCAGGTTTGCTGGATCACCCAGCTTCACTGATGAAAGTGTATTCTCTCCAGCCTTGGAGAGCTTTCATAAATCAGGGTCCATATAGCATACTAGGCTAATTGAGTCAGTGTAATCTGCAACTAACTGCTTGAATTAAACCAAAAAAAGGAATGTTGAAGAGACTCTATCACCAATTCAAAATATTTGCAGGTAAAGACACTATAAAACCAAAAGTTTTTAACCTTGGTAAACATTCCACGTCCCTTTCCTGCCCTCTCTTGCGAATGTATATTTACTCCCTGTGCTGATCTAGCTACTCCTACCATTCACTTTCTTACATACCTTTTAATGTACCTGCCAGGGCAGAAAAGACAGAAAATACAATAGAACAGTTTTTTTCAACCTTATTAACATGGGAGAACACTTTGAAATAACTTTCAGCTCCTTAAGGAACTTACTACATCCAAAACTCAGACATTATTAGTGTGGTCAATAGGAAGAACACCCCCTACATTGTTTTCCTGTTCCCTGAGCATGGAGACCTAGGGGAAGTAGGAGTACTTATAGAACCTACCAACTTACTTCCTCCTAATCTTTAAAAATGATTTAGTCCTCTCATATAATTCTTGTAATATATTTTGCACATTTAACCCCCATACATTCAGAATAATAAACTAAAATATAAAAAATATGTTTCCTTATATTTTTGGATTTCACTTTAATCCAAATCATTGGGGTTGATTTTTTAAAGTTCTCTAAGACTGAAGAAAATAGACTATCAAGGGAATACCTGGGTGATATAACCAACTTGGAATAGATTTCTTAAAAAGCATTTACTATTAGTCAGGGGGAAATCTGAGTGACCCATCAAACCTGCATTGGATATTGTCCAGGACAGAAAAAATTGCCAAAAAATAGCAAATGATTTTAAGAAATCTATTCTAGGTTTGGTGGATCACCCAGGTTCATCCATAATTGTCCTAGTGTGTTTTGTTTAGGCTTAGCATGCTACAGCTATTCTAAAGACCTTTACAAAGCATTTCATGAGCTTTCAACACATTTCTTTCACATTTGATTGCACCTGTACATAAAGGCTGGTATAAGCTTCTATGCTTCTAATTACAGCTTCTGTGCTACCCTTAGATAGAAGATGAAAAAAAGGTGAAAAACTGAAGCAGCAGGACAGGTTCAATTAGATCTGATGTGGGCAGTCTGTTTTAGTACATACAATATTGTGGCAGTTCTTTGGGTTGGACCAATAGAACTGTTTGAGCACCTGTGGTTCAGGTGGGTTAAGCAAACTGTGGTGCAGGTGGGTACCTGTGGTGGGGCTAAGGTCTTGGCACAAGAAAAGTTTAAAAATAGCAATTGTTAAGGGTTCTTTTTAATTTTTTATGTCATGTACTGAAAGGTTTATATATGATTACCCCACATAATGTGGTTTGTGATTTTAATTCATGTCATGCGGTCCATGTTGTTCTTGACAATTTTTGTAGGGGCTCAAAATGACTGATGATCTCCTAATGCCAAGTTGTATATCAAAATAAAATATATACCATTTCTTTGGCTATCAGGACCTATCTACATAGTGACAGAATACTGCAGATTTGGAGACCTGGTGGATTATTTACACCGGAACAAGCACACCTTCTTGCAGTACTACGCTGACAAAAGTAGAAAAGAGAATGAGGTCTACAGTAACACCTCCACAGGAGAGAGAATGTCCGGGTGAGCATTTCATGTTTTTAAAGTTAAGTAAGAAAATGCTATAACTTCTGCTGCCTTGTCCACATGCCAAAGTGAAGGAAAAGCTCTCTGATGGAGCACCGGGATTCTAACCTTTCCTCATTCTAGCAAAAAAAAAAAAAAAAATGAGCATAGATACACTTTTACCTTCCAACACAGAACACTAAAACATACAACTGTTGCAGCTATTGATATGGCTGCAGTTATAATATATGGTTTGCTTTACAATGTGCTCTATGATTCACCAGCTTTAAGGAATGAGAGTTACTTACAGGTCCTAGATTTTGTCTTCACCCATATAAGCATAATAGAAATTGGGGTAAAATCACCCAAATCAATCAATCTTCTTGAAAGGTCCTGACCCTTTACCACTATTAAAAGCAGAAAACTTTTAACTTTTTAATTTAACAGTTTTTTTAACTTTAGCTTTAAACTTTTTTTTAACTTTTTTTGCTTTAACTAATGGTAATATATCCTCCATATGCAATGGATGTCCTCTCACCCAGTTTTTTTAATAAAATGATCATTTCTATATCTTTATAAGTTGACTTGCATATATTAATACACGTTAGATAATCCTACAGGCATCTTTTCATTTTAAAATAAAAAAGGTCAAGTCCTGACCTTCCATTTAAAAAATGAATGTAACTTTTATTTTGAAGTTATTAAATTTGTGCTTTCATTACTCCCAGTAATTGTCTATCATCTCTGATTTATGAATACAGGGCACATCTATGGTACCTGATTTACAGAGCAAAATAGAGGCACGATGTAGAACATAGGAAATCGGTAATGGGGATAAGTTCAACTGTAGAAATACTGTGCACCATGCTTTGCCCTCTGACTACTTTATGTAAGCGCAGATTCCAGAGCTAATATTCTCTTTAAAGACAAACTTTAGGACCAAAGAAAAAACAGTTAATTTGGTGGCACCAGACAGGGAGTGAATAAGGGGTGCTTAGATCCACGTTATATTGATTTTTTGTCTTTTCAGCCATTTTTCAATCCCGATAGACAGCGATGGAGGTTACATGGACATGAGCAAAGATGATATCTACTATGTACCTATGTTGGACCTCAAAGAAGACATTAAATATGCAGAAATTGAACCATCTGGTTATGGAACAACATATGAACTGGAGAGTTACTCCACTTCCGGTCAGTAGAAAGCATACTTCTGCAAAAAAAACCACATATTTAAAATCCACATGGTTACATATACTATTAGCTCTATATTTCTTAGGAAAAACCCTATATTTTAGGAAGTTTTCTTCTAAGAATTGTTTATGCAACGCAAAAACTAGTAGAGGGATTGCATGTAGTTTTAATTAAAAAAAAATCAAGCAAAAATAAAAAATACTAATTAACACAGCTCTGCAATCATGAATATGTTATTAACTATAAGTAGTGTACATACCAATAATATGACCGGGTATCAGCTTCTTACAGTCTGCTGTACAGCAGAGCAGAGGGAATTTTTTTTACAAGAAGCCAGGAGCCAACAGACTCTTTGTATTGTATGACAGAGTTGTGTAAATTATTAAAAACTAAAATTAACTAAACTTAAAAACTAAAATTAACTAAAATGAATAAACTGTATTTAGAAAATGCCAACATTTTATGCAGCACTGTACAGTAATAAGACATTGCAGAAGACCAATACAAACAAGAGAAGGAGAGGTCCCTGCCCCAAAGAGCTAACAATCTTATGGGGGGGGGGGGGTCCTAAGGTGGTCATATACTAATTAGCATTTTAATAAATTAGATGGTAAATTTGATGAAAACATTGAATGCGACAAAAACCTACTCTGAATAGATATTTGATAGACATCTAACATTGATTTTGAATGCCTATTCTTTAGTCAATGGATCAACACTTCACCAGTTAAGTGAACTATTATGGTGGTGAACTGGTTAATGGGATCATCATTTACCATACAAACACTCCACAGATCTGCCAGTTTTAGAACAAAAGGAGATCACTCCGATTGGCTAGTGGTTGTTAAGAGGTGCTACTAGCTGAATTAGGATAAAACGTTGAATGGCCTGCTTGATGAATGCACAGAAATAATCCAGATAAATGGCCATTATCAGGTAGAAATTAATTGATTATCTGGTTGTACACCCATCAACTAGTCTATGGCAGGCTTCAGGACTGAATAGGCAAAAATACAAATCCTGTAACTGTAATCATTTCAAAACTGGATGGAACTACTAATCCTTCAAAAGGGTAAAAAAGCTCCTTTTTATGTTTTTGACATGCAGTTTGTCTGGAGTTGAGATGTTAAAAAAACTGAATAGAGAAACAGGTTTTCTAGCTAATAAATATAACTTCTTACCAATTCTTTGTGCTTAGAACCTTTAGATTTTAAAAGCATAACATGAATGAAAGGTTCATCTAAAGCATGGCACTATGAAATCTTTGTCTTGTTGTACAGACTATTAGATGTGCTATTTATATTCTATATATTTCAAACTAATTATACTTCTTTCTTCTCATTAAAGCTCATGAAAGGACCAATTATTCCACCTTAATAAATGAATCTCCAATCCTTAGTTATACTGATTTAATTGGATTTAGCTACCAAGTTGCTAATGGGATGGAATTTTTGGCTTCAAAGAACGTAAGTTTCTTCAGTTCTCTTTAAACTTAGAGTTAGAATATTGATACATTTGCTGACTACATGTATAGCACTCATGTATTTAGATGACACGGAGTGCCCATTGCCATTTATTTACACTTTTTAAATTATGTTTGCACATTTGAGTAGTGTTTAATATAAATAATTTTGCTTAGCAGCATCACCTATTAAACTGCAATTATAAGAGAAACTTGTCAGCATTGGCAACCTATATATTTCTCAGTACAGTTTTCTGGTGTACTCATTTCATCTTAAAAGTTTATCAAACATAATAATTAAATCATATTATATTGTAAGTTACCAGTCCCTATACACAGGTTACAACACACTCACTGTAATATGGAGAAGCAGTATCGTCACCTTGAGAAAGTGTGTTACCACCTTTTCCCATCTCACTCACATAGGGAAAAAAAGAACACCTCATTTTTATAATAGGATGCATTCCTACTGGCTATTTCCATATATTGTCTCCAGTTTCTTACTTAAAGTGGAGCACTATAAGAATAAACTGTGGACAAAAACTCAGTACATGCACAAATTCTTCACCTCTGTGGACAATGATTGAAAATTACTGATTTTGTATATTGATCTGCAGTGTGTTCATCGTGATTTGGCTGCAAGAAATGTTTTGATCTGTGAGGGAAAGCTTGTGAAGATCTGTGACTTTGGACTAGCCAGAGACATCGTCAGAGACTCCAATTATATTTCTAAAGGCAATGTAAGTGTTCTGTAAGGGCATTTATAGTTATAAAAAAGGATTGTATTTGTAAGATCTTTTAACTGCAGGAGCACCTGTCAGCTGTCTAAATGAATCTTTGTAAATATGTATATATTTTACTAAATAATCACTGCAATTAGTTGTGGCGTAAAGTAAAGATTCAGATTTTATAGTTAAATATGTAAGGAAAGTATCAATTTGTTAAAGTCTATCTAAAGCCAAATATTGATTTGTTTAAGGTAGATTAAGATTGGGTAAAAAAACACCTTTCATTTAACTTTTTGCTGACTTCTGTGTCCCATTGAGATATTTATTTTTTCTTCCCTGAAACACGTGTCCCATTATTAAGATTTACCATCACCTCCTGTTCTGAGAATGTTAAAATTTCCCACAATGGCTGCCAGGACAAAAAAAAGACATTGACTCCCCAGATAAATGTTGACAATTGTTTTAATCCTTCTCTATCCTATCCAAAATAAAAAAAAACAGTTTTACATGAAATACACTTGAACTATTCATTCACTCTTTCTGAAGAAATGTGGAAAGTACCACATAATGCTTCATGTAACAGTTTATTACATGCTTTTGCTGCATCTTCCTTACCACAAAGTTTGCACAAAGCCATCCTCAAGTACTTAAAAGCAAAGTTAAAGCAGAAGTTTGGAATTGCAGATTGCAACTCATTTTCTTATAGCTTTAAAATTGTTGGAGGTGCAGAATGTCAATATAGTGGCAAGTCAATAGGAACTGTCAAAAAGAAAATATTTTCCAATTATTTTATTTAAAATGATTTCATTTATATAAATCTAAAAAGTGCACCAATCTCACAAAAATGCAGGCACTTTTTTTAGTAGCCTGAAGCCTCAGCCTTAGGATAAGTAACGCTTGTATCCCCAGAGGCTGTGGGTTTTCCTTTAATCTCACCTTCATGGTGATGAAGACAGAAGGAGAGGGGTCATCCTCTTCCAATTAAAAAAATAAAAATAAAAAAAAACAAACAAAAAAAAATCTGATGATAGGTCCGCTTTCAAACTGACATGCACAAGTCAACAACTAGTTACTAGTAAACTATTTTCTGTCTTTACCATATTTCCTTTTTTTCATTTTCATGATTCATCACTTTTACTTCATCTTTTTCACTCCACCCATTTGTGTCATACTGGTTTGTATGGGTGATATATACACAAAAGAGCCCATACATGTACAATACAAATCAAAATGCCAACTGGCATCCCAATAATATAACTGTAACTGGCAGCTAGGCACAGAGCAGTCCCTAGAAAAAGAAAGTCATAAAAGTCATAAAAGTCTAAAAGCAAAGCAAACTATCTAAGGGTGAACTTACTCTTTTTATTTGTGGTTTTGTGGCATTGTGGGAACCCGCCAATATGTGCACAAAAGGTGTTCAGACCCTGAACGTAGAGCTATTTTAAGAGATATTAATGAGATATATACCTAAGAATTTGTAAGAATATTTAACTGTTTATTATCTACCATACCAGTCTTTGATGGACTGACATTTTATAAATTACTGCTTCCTTTGTGTTTAGGCCTGTTTTCAGCTGGAGACACACACTTTTTGGATGTTTGCCAATAATAAAGCAAGCTAAAATTGCTTTCCTCTTTTTTAGACTTTCCTTCCTCTGAAATGGATGGCACCAGAAAGTATATTCAACAACCTATACACTACTCTCAGTGATGTGTGGTCTTTTGGAATCCTTCTTTGGGAAATATTCACATTAGGTATGGACTGTCTTTGAATTTGTGATCCTAAAGAGTATTTAAAGAAGGTTTTATGCTGTAATTCTCAGTAAAAAATATATTAAAAATGTATACTGGTGTTAAAAGAAAACCTGTTGTAACGAGGTATGGAAGATCCAATTGTCAATCCTTCCCTCTGAAAACACTAGTTCACTAGCTGTCAACGTGATCCAATGGATTCTTTTACTGAGCAAAAATGAGTATTCACACTTTCCAAATCTGAATGCTTATGCCAAGTAATTATCTTAAAAGCTAGAATTATGAGACAGCCAGGTAACCTGCATGTTTAGAAGGACATCAATAATGGAAGCCCTAATAATATACTCATTACACGTTTACTTTATTTGGCAATATGGTGGAGTGGAATAGAATATTATCCATTAAATAGGATTTACAAGTTGAGCTTTAAAGTTAAGAAAAAAGCAAGTCCCCTTTTGATTGGCCTCCGGTGATGTTACAAAATGAAAAGGGGCCATCTTCTAAAAAAACCTCTATATAGCTGTACATTAAATTACATGTCTCAAATTAAATCTGAACTGATTCTTGTATTCTTATGGATGCACTGCAAAACATTGCACATCCTGTTTACCAAAGGCATCACAGCTGGTAAAATTTAGGAGATCTGACAGATCTCTTGCCTGTAGAACCAAGGACTTGCAGGTTGAATGCTTTGGATGTTTTTTTTATAGAAGGGGTTACAATAAACCAAATTTCACTCAGTATATAATTAAGGCTGCAATTATCGATGTCTGCTAAAACTGCTTTTGTAAATGAAAAGCAATTATGAGATTGATTGACTTTACATTGGGGTTTATGTATCAAACTTTTGTGGGTGAAAATGTTAGTTTTGCAGCACAGGAGCTGTTAGCTGAAATTTAAATTCCATTAAGGCACGTGAATTTAAATGTTTCATCAATATTTTCTGCTTTAATAAAGTAGATCTGTCTATTTTATGTTAACTATGGCAAGATGTGTTCCTTCAGCAAATTCTAAAACCTACTTTTAAATTCACTTATAATTACTTTTTCTCTTTAAAATGAGATTCCATTGTCACTTGCAAGGTAAATCTGCTTTCTTATAAAGGAAGGATACATTACATGCATTTAAAGGGATGGATCAATTTATAGACAGAGCCTTTGATTGTCTGACTTTACCTGAACATCAGGTCAATTATTGAAGGAATAGGTTAAAGGGCATCTATAGTCTATAGTTGCTATATATTTGCCGCACCACTTTTTACATCTCGGAACAGAAACCTTTGAAAAAAATGTACTTGAAGTTAAACTTATCTTCAGTTTTTAACAGCCTTTTAACATCTCCATAGGTGGGACACCCTACCCAGAACTGCCAATGAATGAGCAGTTTTACAACGCTATAAAGAGAGGCTATCGGATGTCAAGACCTACATACGCTTCAGAGGAAATGTAAGTATAAAATCTTGATCGATATCTTTTTTACAATTCTTGCCTGCTTAGAGTTTGTTATTTTTTTCTTTCCCTAGCCCTGTTGTAAAATCCAATCTTATTTTTAGGTGATTATATTAGTATACTAAAGTATTACAGTTTTCACCAGAACAGGAGTATAAATGAACTCGTCCAAAGTGGAGACCTGTTCCAGTGATAGATGATATAGATTTTATTAACACTTACTTTCAGGACTTCAGGGAACCCCTGCTATATTTACTATATCTACAGCTCACAGTACATTAAATAAGTGGTCAGTAGGAAGAATACCTCTTTAACTTGGGAAACTCCTTGAAATAAATTTCAGGTCTTCAGGGAACCGCTTCTATAATTATTATTTTTACAACTCACAGTACATTGGTGTGGTGGTCATTGGGAAGAATGCCTCTTACATTGCTGTGCACTGTGATGAATGTCACTCTTACAGATTACCAAAAAGATCAATTGTCTTGGGTAAACTGATCTGAGCTGCTTTCCATGCATTTTTCAAATTGGTGGCCACCTGTATCCCTATAACCGGAGACAGATGACAAAAACTATTGCAAAGATACACTAGAAAATCCAATAAAAACACAGTGAAATAAACCCCCAAAATTCATGTAAATACTTACTTTTTCATTTATTTTACCTTAGCAATCATTTTGACATTTTAGGTAACTTTGCTTGTTCTTCTTTATTCTTTTAGATATGACATTATGCAGAAATGCTGGGATGAGAAGTTTGAGAAGAGGCCATCTTTTAATGCCCTAGTAAATATGACAGGAAATCTTTTAGTTGACGGATATAAACAGGTATGTTGTCTATTGACTATATATTCACTACTTATTCACTAAAACCCAATCTGGTCCATTTTCCTACTCAAAGAAAGTTGTTTATTATGATATAAAATAAAGCCAAGCAAGCATTTGAAGCCATTTCTATAATTGTTGGTTGATGTACAATAAATGGACATACATGGTACTGTTTAAATAACAGGAGATGGAATAATTTCTACCTTTATGTATTTTGCAGAGATACAAACAAGTAAATGAAGAATTTTTAAGAAGTGATCACCCAGCTGTGGTTCGTGTTAGACCCAGAATGGCAAAACTAAATAACGGGGGAGAAAGCATTTCAAATATCTTATATTCAGCTGTGCAACCAAACGACAGCGACTATATTATTCCACTGCCAGATCCCAAGCCTGAGGAGTCAGATAACATGCTCAATGAGAACTCAGAAAGTCGTCCAAGGTAAGTAGGGTTTTTTAACTTGAGGTCAGCCAATTAAAATTTACTTTACTGAAACCACGCCAAAACAGTCTGGATTTAAACTGATTACTGAGGCTCAAAGAGTGCAGAATGCCTGGGAGTACCTTGCAGGATCAGTTTGTACTATGGTAATAATGGTATCCCAGCAAGGAAGTAGTAGAGGGTGAGGACAGAGGAGAAGCCAATAAAATTTAGTAAGGGTCAAACCTTGTGTGCGGCAATCAAATAGTTAATCAGGATCAGCAGTTGGCAAGTGTTTTCTACCCCAGACAAGTACACAATAGCCTAAAGCTAAATTACTTTCCACTTGATAATAGGCAAAGTGGACAGTCACCCAAGGAAAGTTTCAACCTAATTTGTGGCAGTGATGACAGTTTACAGTGATACATCAAACAAGCAATGTATAAATCAGAGATACCAAAGAAGGAGTCTGTAGCGGGTGTGTTTGAGGCTACATGACCTGCATTACAGATTAGAATTTATTATCCAAAAGTATGTTGTGCAGTGACAAATCTGCGGTGGTGACTGAGCAGCTTCACAGCCTGCTGTACAGCTGGCTGTAGTTATAACAAAAAACTCAGATCACCGTTCAAAGTGGAGGTTACTTGCTGGTAAAGGTGCTACCATAAGGACTAAGTCCTTACCAGTAAAAGGGTTAGGTAAACCATTTTAGACCTAACATAATATGATTTATTTTAACAGACCATTATGCATGGCTATCTTTGCGGAAATGCTATTTTATTACAGTCTCTTTTTTCACAATTTATCACACAGTTCTACACTGCAAGAAGGGAATACATCATCTACAATCTCCTGTGACAGTCCTTTAAGACAGCCAGAACAAGATGTTGAGAGTGATCTTCAGCAACCTGAACGGCCTCAAGAAGAAGAGGAAAGTTTCCTGTAGCAAATGCAAAAAATTAAGACTTGGCACTTACCAGGAACTGCAATGAAGTTTTATGTATTAAGGTACAAGAAAATGTTTGGTACTGATTCTTACAGCTTTTAAACGGTACAAACCAGGTCCATCCCCTGGATATGATGACCAAAGAAATCATTAAACTCTACAATCTTGGCACACTTTAACTTTTAAATCCTGGACTATAGCCTTTCGTGTTGTTTTTTGGTTAAAGTAAAGGATGGCAAATCCACAGAAGCCAGAACAGTATTACAAAGGTCGACCTTCCATTCTCTGTAAAACTATGAATAAAATGTGCAATATAATGGAATAATTCCAACATTTATTTTAATGAATTATTGAATGGTACTTTACTTAAAGCATCGCCAGAAGCACAAAGCATCGTCAGAAGCACAAAGCATCGTCAGAAGCACAAAGTAAGGACCATCTGAGGGGTATAAGTGTTCATGTGTATCACTTTACTGCTGATTATACTTCCTTCATAGAACAAAAAGACAGCACAGGCCGATGATTTGGCTGCCAACAAGACTGATGCACTCCTAGAACTGAAGGACATCTCTAACTATTAATGAGTGGAAGTTCAAGAAACATCATTCCATAACTTTCCAACTGTTCCAGAAGGCATGTGACTGCTATAAATAGACATGGTTTGATCAAATATTTACATTTTGGAGAAATTGGATATAGGATCCATGGCCTTCACTTTTTTCTATAATTTTTGGGAATTTATAGTTGCTTTAGGATTGTAAAATCCATACTACCTGAAGATTTTATGACGTGTGCTTTTGTGAAATTCTACAGTTCTAAAGTATAAATATTGCCTCAAAAAGTCTCATTTGACTATTGAGGCTAACATTGATTGTTGAATGGCAAGGTTTGAATGAGGGTTCTGCATTACTGTGTACAGTTCTTGTATGACCATTTCTGATCTTTTATCAGGATTGAATAGGCTCCATCATCTGGATTAAAGCTTAATCCATCAAATATAACACCATAGATAGCCAAATCTAGGCTTCTTACAGCCATAAAAGGGAAGTGGCGGGTAAAAAACAATGCCTGTCTAGCATAATCCTTCAAACAGGACAGCTCTGTACTCCTGTAAACTGAACGCTAAAAAGTGTAAATGCAGCTTTGTACACAGCTCTATATGTACTAAAAAAGCCTTGGGAATATAATGTTATGGTGACGGCTGGACCGCCAGCCAAAATAAGATAAAAAAAGGAAAACATTACAGGGAGGGCAATATGCTTTACCTAGTAATAAATATAAAAAAACCCTAGGTCTGTCTGTGACTGACTCCATGGGAAAATGTTTAACTTGTAGCATCTTTATTACACTCTCTATATATTTTTACTTTTAGCAAACCAGCCATAAAAGAATATTTGCATGTCCATTTTTATTCACTTTATTATACTATAAAATATATGGAAAATGTTTGACGTTGTCTGTATTCACATTTATCCACTGATTTTAATTTCAATCATATATATCAATCACTGTAAAAAAACAGAATCCATATACAATGCAGACTCAGTATTAGAATACATATATATAAAAAAGAGCAGCTTAAACATATCTCCAGGTAGATAGCAAACAACAATAAATGCATTCATTTTAAATTCTTTAAATATATTTTTAAATCAACTAGTGAAAATACCAGAATTTTACCTGGTAGTTTCTTGTTATATTATGGACAGTAGCAATAACATTGGGAGAGGGAGAGACACTAGCAGCGACCAATCACACTCTGCTACATGAACATGTGTTTACAAGAGATAAAGGGCACCCCAAGTTCACTCTCTTTCTTCCCAGAGACCACTTACAGTAATGGTATGATATAACGTTCCTAGCTGTTAAAAATCATAAGTCATAAGGTACTATATTTTGTATTTTCTCTGTCAGCCTACCCTTATCCCCACTTCCTGAGTTCCCATAATTCCCTTTAAAGATCCTGTGCATTAACCCTTTATATATACCTAGCATGAAGCACACAATTCATCCCCCTTAAGGCAATATTATGGTCTGGTCTCCAAAGTACAGAGTAGTGCATTGTGGGAAGGGCTGCGCGTATTCTTCTTTTACCCAGAATTTGGTTTATTGAGGTACCTGTAGAGAAGTGGGCTGTACAGGGAAGATATGATGTGACACCTACTGTTATCTTTTCTTCAACTTCAGCATTACTTTTTAATCCTATAAAAAGCACTACAAAATTTCTTTAAGTATACCTTCACATTATGCTCGGTAAGTCATATGGAATGTTTTTGCTAAGAATTATTTTAGGCTATTAGACCAAGGGTATACTTCAACAAAAACTGTTTTACTTACAAGAAAACAGATGGCATAATCTCTATAATGTTAGTACCTCCACTGAGAAAACCTTACTTCACTTCCAGTTCCATAGACATAAGAAAAGTGAAAGAAAATATTCCCATAGTTATGTGAAAAGTAATTCTGACATATGACACGGGAGCAGTTAAACTCATTTGAAGATATCTACTCTGCATTCTTAAGTGACTACTCTAAAACGTTTGATTTCCCTCATCCTTTGACTTTTGTCTCCAAGACAAAAGGTGAAGAATAATGGGGACACAGCAATACAAAGCTGAAAGAACTCCGAACCCCATGCTAATTTATGCAAACCTGAAAAAAGTATCAGAGCTCCATGTTATCTGAATCTATAATTAGTTTGATAAGTTGGGAAAGGAAAGGTCAGGGTGTTACATTTATTGCCCAGAGTTCTTCTGTCAAAGCTACAGATCTGCTGTCAACTATCTAAAGACTTTACAATATGTATTATGTTTTTTAAATCGTTTTTTGTTTGGTACAATATTTATGCACAGAACTTTCCACTGAGTCAGTATTCTACTTCACATTCACTTCCTATAAAATATACAGAGGCACTATGGGGAGACAGATTACAGAAGTCAGTATGTGCAATTTTTTATAAGGGTAACTTCACCTATTGATGTACAGGTGTGAAATCTCTAATCTGAAATCTATGCTGCTCAACGCTTGTCCAAAAAAAGGGTATTTTGGCTTAATAAATTGTAGTTTCTAGAAAGAAAGTAGGAAATAAATTTGAGGGTTAATGTTTTCTTTTTTGTATTGAAGATTTATTAGGAATTTTTTTCTACGGGAGTTTTGAAATCACATTTAAAAAAAAATGTTAGTTGCCTTGGAGGCCAAATATCTTCATAAGTGTTTTTGTCATCAGTCCTGGCCTCTGTCCTACATTGTCCTACATTCAGAACAAGTCTTGGGTTCTAAATGTCTAAAAGTGGTTTTCAGTACAGGTTGATCAGATAGACAGTTAAACAGACGGTTTCTTGAAGAAACATCCAACCTTTTTTCATTATTATTGAAATGAATTAGCAGTTAAAAAATCTTTTTTTGGAGGAATTTAGCTGGCAGTGCTTTGTGTTGTAGTTTTTGGGTGAAGTTTCTCAACCTCTTCCATTGACTTTAGTAGGAACAATTTGCAAGAACTTGCTGAGCGGTTTTTAAATATTTGTAAATGTTTTAAAAATGTTTGTGTGAAAGAAGTAAAAATTATTTTATATTTCCTATGCTTTTGTGTAAGACAACTGCAGTGCTAGAAAATCACTGCTAAAGCATTTGCTAAAGCCTGGAAAATGCCTATCTGTATGTAAAAACTTCTGGGAGTTGAAACTGGATGTCTGGCAAGCAGCATCCTCACTGCAACATGACCATTGGTATGAACACGGACCACATGAGTCAACCTGCCATGGCAACACAGTAAATTGCAGGAAAAAAAGAAGACTCCTTCTGAGTCACTCAAGACTTCATAGGAAAAATGGATCACCACCTGACCTATGATATGGCAAAGGGCAGGGGCCAAGATTCATATGGGAATTATAGAAGATGTTTAAACTTTAAAGATTGCTTTAACCAGATGTTTTCACCTGATTGATTGTTAAACTCATCCTAGACATAAAGGAGAATAATCATCTGGACTCTTTATACTGCATCAGCAATTACTTTTGGACAACAGATTTCTAGATACCAGATTTCATGGCTATGCTGATTTCCATAGGTACTATGTTAAATAAGATTTTATATGTTCATGATATTATTCCAAATTGTATACATAATGTGACCATATTTGAAAGAAAATATATAACTTTTTTGAAGTTCATACATTCTTAATAAAGTGTAAAATTTTGTATTGATCAGTCCTCACTTTTGCTGCTATTAAATCAGTTTTATCTTGATGCTAATTAAAGTAACCTGTTAAGTACAAAATGGTGACGTGAGGGCCTCCAATAGCCTCCAGATTTTGCTAGTTCTGATGGGCATAGTCCTGTAACTTCCTGCTAATATAGTGGCATTTCACTGCCCCCACACATGCCTATTCATCATCATGTTGGGCTACCTCTGGTCTGGCCTATAGTTTTTTTTTCTTTTTTTATGATATGGCAGAGTTGCTTTAAATAGGGATTTTATGAAATGAGGGCTATATGGCATATTTATTATGTATATGTTTTATAACAGGTTGCTACATGGATAAAACGTGAAGTTAAATAAAAAAATAGGAACCAAAACAGTAACAGTAGATGTGAAAATGTGTAATAATTACGTGCAAAGACTGTTGTTGCTCAATACGTGCAGAAAGTATTGTGCAATGATTTCTGGTAAAGATTTCATAGGTAACTTTGGCATAATCCCCAAAAGCTTCATTGTTCAGACACCTCCACTGCTATTTCTGTTTATGATGAATGCTAAAGAGCAAAGCTCCCTGAATCTCTGACTCGGAATCCTTTAATCTGTTTAAATCAGGGCACAGATGGAAACCAGCTGTACCTATTATAGGAGGTTCTGAAAAAGGAAAAGGTTGGTGGAAACACCTAAAATTTCTAGATGAAATGAAACATAGTTGGTAACTATGGCAAGAAATGTTTGGAGTATCTGGGACATACAGTAAATAAGCTAGGGGTTCACTCAGCTCATTAGGCCTCAGCAATAAAATAACACTTTGGGTAAATTGGTCCTTTAGTAGACCCCATCTTCAAAAATGTTTCTTATTTCATATGCAAAAAACACATTTAGATTCACCTCCCCATCTATTCAAAATAAAGAAAAAATAAGTAAAAAAAAATCTCTCTCCTAGCCACTTCTAGATGCCCATAGTTAGGTATTATGCAGTTTTGTATTGTCATTTGTCAACTACTATGTTGTGCAACAACTACTTGATGTTATAAATGGTATGTGCACCATTGTCACTAGGTGGCAGTGTTCTAGTAATCAGCTATGTGAATGCGCAAAATGGTGCAGGGTTGAGCCGGCAGTAGAACGCTGGGGTCAAGCAGAAGGCTGAAATGGCCCTTAGAGTTCTTTTCACCTCTTCACTATTGGCGAGCAATCCTTGGTGATGCAGGGAGCTATGTTGTCATTAGCTCCTGTGTTTTGTCTTAAAATCCCTCCACAGTTCTTGTCCCACTTACCTCTCTTCGCTCCTCCAGTAACCTACTAATGACTTCCTCAGTCATAACCCCATCACACGCACGACTCCAAGACTTTTCTAGAGTTGTCCTGACAGTGGAATGGTCCTCCTCACCCTATTCGGCTTACTCCTTCTGCTCATTTAAAAGAGCACTCAAAACTTATCTTTTCAAACTTGTCTACCCATCTTCTTCTGTCTCCTAAACCCTCACTACTTACCCATCAATCCATATCCCTCCCTTCTATTGTATGTTCTACAATATTGTACAATGCTGTACACCTCTGCGCTGCATACTATGTTGGTGCTATATAAATACTGTATAATATTTATAACATTTGTGCCATTCTCCATGAGCCAAGGCATGTCTATGACCCTGGGCCCACAGAAAGAGGGTCAAATGGCAAACATAGTAGAATTTTAGTACTGCATAAAATAAGGAAACATAAAAAATATGAATTTCTTCTAAAATTACAGACAGTTTTGAATACCAATGAGCAGTACACAGATATACAGAATACCGTGTTTCCCCGATGATAAGGCAGGGCCATCAAATAAGACAGCCCCCCCTTTTTAGGGAAAAATGAAAAATAAGCCCCCCCCCGCAAATAAGCCACCCACCGATTACTTTCCAGAATCGGGTGGTACGGTGGGTGACTCCATGTGTGGTTCCTCCGTGTGTGCCGCGCCTCTTCATGAAGAGGAAGTGACAGGACTGCAGTGCGCGCACATGACTCCGCCCAAGCAAACACAGGCAGCTTCCCTCATCCCTCCCTAA